>NC_046608.1:198543-498543 GCF_011750605.1 Drosophila busckii | reverse complement strand
TGCCATTACTTTCGCTTGTCCATGTGTTAGTGAACTTTGCGATTTCTGCAATTTAAGTTTACCGCTGCCGCTGCAAAAGCGAAAAGTACAAGCACAAGACCTGAAATAGCACAACAAAAGGCACTAGAACAAGGAGCACCCGCATATGTATGTGTATATGTATATGTATATGTATGTTAGCATATGTAATTATGTGCTTGTGTACGTGATCCATGTGCACATTCATCTGCGGCATCACAAGAGCTATTAAGCAACAAACACAGACAGACATGCATAACAACAAGAGCAATAAGCAATAAGCAGTAAGAAAAAACAGCTATATACTATACTTGGGAAATGCATGGACACGTACTGCTAATTAATGTGCCTTTGTTCGGCAGGACATTTGTCATTGCGACATTGGCGATAGTGATATAAGCGCAAGTGTCATGCAGCTTGTGACAACAAATTAATATGTCTACTAGTATTAGTGTTATCATGGTTTGGTTTAAAGTTAGCCTTATTGGCATACTTAAGAAAAATATTGCATGCTTTTGAGCGCATTTGATACTAAGAGGCGAATTAATATTTATTAAATGCCTTAAATAAAAAATTGTATAAATAAAGTAGGTAAATAAAATGTTAGAGCATTTAAATGTCTACTTGTTGAAAAAATTGTTATTGCTATTTACGAGCCGATTTTGTTTGTCCTTTTGCGCTTTGGCATTTCCGCATTATTACTCACAACTTGACACACGCAATTTCGCAGGGCAAATGCACACACACACACACACAGGCAGAGGAACACATAAACATAAAGTTGTAGTAGCTGAAATAATGCGACAACTGCTGACCCTGTGCGCTTGTCCTTTTGGGACATTTTGCATGGGCCCATGAATTCTTAGCGCAATACGAGGTGTAGCTATGTGGGGGAGGCAGCCTAATGAGCGTGCCCGCCCACACAAGCTGATATGCTCGCAGGACATGGGCACAGTCTATATGATGCCAGGACATACAACAAAGCAATTTGCTGGCGACGAAAGCAGAGAAAAAAAAACAATAATAAGAAAAACAATAACAATGATGCACGCGATACTTAAGAAACTTTTTGGTTGAAGGCTGTATCGAGTAGGCTGGACCTACATAATTAGAATCATTGGAATACGTGTAGAAAAGGCAGCGGCACATTTACAGTTCATTTTATGCAGTAGCAGCAGCTCGCAGCAAGCAAATTGTCCTTGAGGGTGGTGAACGACCCACAAATACCGATGGCCGTCAAGCACGACATTATAGCTATGAACTATGTGTGCGTGTGTGTGAGTAAGTGTGCTTGTAGGTGTTGTAGCAAATGAGAAAACAATGCCCCCATAACGACTCTCCGATGTGTATTAAAAGATTTATTTCTTTGCCAATAATTGAAGTTTTTTTTGGTTGCACTTTGTTACTTGTTTATTTGCTTACTTTTCTTTTTTATGTGTCTGCGTGTGGCAAACTGTGTTTGGGCACACACACACACACTACTTAGAGGCCACATCAGCAGCCGCTTCCGTTACCACATAGACATTATTGGTTGAAACTAAGAGTTTCTAACAGCAAGCAAAAATACTGTATTAATCTTAATGATGGGCTTATCCACAGATTACAAACAAATATTTTTATCATTTGTGCGTTTTAGAAGAAATTAGACATAATTAATTATTTTTATTAATTATAATAATATAAACGGCCGGCTAAATATGGATTCGTTATTGTAATCATTACTCATATGAATATTTTTTATTTTAAAGGTGAGCTAATGAGTGAATTACAATTAATAAATAATAAGAAATTAATGCGGGATTATCTGATCACCTGGGCTTTAAATCTTTTAATCATTATTATATCACTTATTTTCCAAAAATTATTCAATTGATTATTAAAAGTAATTAAAGCCTAATAGCTATTAAGCTACTTAAGCAATAAAGTCAGAAAAAATGTAATAATAGCTTATGCCAATTGTCTGTAAGTTGTGTTTTATATACATAATCTTCACATATGTAGTCAGGGCAATCCATAAAGCAAGGCAATTACCAAATATTGTGGACATACCTATGCACATATTGTATCTATACGATCGTATACACATGCATATGCATACATACATATGTATTTGCTTTGTGTCGAACATTGATATGCTACATTCTATATGGGAGTGCAGTTGTAATTGTGGTTACAAACCCATTGTGCCATACATATGTGCACATCTCAACAAATTATCCAAATTCAATTTGCTTGTGTTAAAGCGCACTACACCCACATGGGCATACCAATGAAATATTTGAATTTAAAATTTGCATTGATTGCACAGAGCTTAGCATGGCATTTGCAACTGTGAGCTATTTTAATTTGATAATTCATTTATTTGTTGGGTAACTAGAACTCAACAGTTTTAGCATTTTGATAGTATTTATCCTATTTAACTAATAATAACTATTGCCAAAATTCTATTTTTGCATGTTTCCAATATATACACTTTAATTTTAAATATTTAATTTAATAATATATATTCAAGCAATTTGGCAAACATTTATCTGAGATAATTTTATTTACAACATAATAAGCTGAGTGCTGCTTTGACATTTTGTATGTTTATGAATTTTATTTACTGAATTGTAATTTGTGTATGTCCTGTGTCCTGTGCGTGTGTTTCGCCGCCTATTGCTGGAAGCACTCATAATTATAAAGTTGACAGTCCCAAAGCAGTTGCAGTTGCTTCACTTGCCAAAAGTTGCCTCAGTGGTTCAGTGCGTTCAGCTTGTGCTGCCCCGCCCTCTGCTAATGCTGGTTGTGCGTGTGTAGTGTAAGGGCAAGGGGAGTGTGGTGTAAGTGTGTGGGCAAATGCAAAGCCTATAAATCTTGGTGCTGCCCACAGAATTATTGATTGGCAATGGGCATATCACAAGGCAGGACATGGACATTGGCATGGGACACGGACACGCAAATGGACATATGGACAAACATATTACGGAATATGTATGAGAAGCTCGGGTGGACGAGACAGGCACAGGGCGTGTGTGTCTATATGTTGGCCGCATAATAGGATAAATAAATAATTCAAATAAATAACGCTGAAATAAAATCAAATGCAATGACGAATTATGATGGTATTTGTGAGTGAGTGCGTGTGTGTATGTGTTGTCCTTGTGTCCTGCTTGTCCCATATGATTGGGTAGCTCGTAAATCACTGACAATAGGCCAACACACACATGCGTGGTCCCCTTTAGCGCTGATTAGAACACTACAAGCCAAGTTACTGCTCCTCCCCTACCTCAGTTCACATTGGTGTCAAGTGCCAAGGGCATTCTGAATATGTATGAAGCTCACTTCTTGTGCCCCTCTCTCTCTTTCTCTCATTTTCTCTATCTGTAGCTGCGCTTGTTTTTGTCATAAATATTAAACGAACTTATCTCTTTTTCGTCTTTGTTTGCGAAAAAATTTATCATTTGCTCTCTACGAGAGTTTCTTAATTATTTATGCTGCCATTTTTCATATTTTACTTGAATGTTGCAACTGATTTATGGCTGGATCATGCGATATACAGTATGTATATGCACACACACACACACACACACACACACACACACACACACACACACAGACACATGTGACATGTGACATATACACGCATACATGAGTATGTACACCAAAGTATGAGGCTTAGTTTGTTATTACAAACTTAAAGCAGTTCAGATTTGTTTAGGAGTTCAAATTACTCAAAATAATTTAAAATTACACAAAGGCCAATTTTAGTCCAATTTGATTCTTAGCAATTTTATATTCTTTTAATATTTGTTTACTGAAATTATGTAAGGATAATGTTTTGTAAAAATGTACAATACACCATAAGCTTGTGTTGCTTACAAAACTTAAAAAAAAAATAAATAGTTGGATTTTGGTCAAGTCTGAGAGAGGATGTCAAAATTTTGGTAAAATATAAGCTTTCTATCATATGTATAGGTACATATATGACATATCTGTTGAATTATTACTGGAAATATTGATCATTTAGTCATTTGTCGCAACTGCAGCAATCTTATAGTAGTTTAAGCTGGCTGATAATTTGGTTGTACATCGTTTGCTGATTTATGGCCAACCCTAACCCCAACCCCAACTCCAACCCAGCCATGTCAAGCTGAACCACCCCCTCTCGACAGAACCACACAGCTGAAAATAGCGGGAGAGGTGTTCAATACGCTGGCGAGTGACCCAAAAGATTCGATGCGGTTTCAATGTCGGCTTTAGTGTCCATCTCCGCCAGCTTCAATGTTGTGTCTGTTTGTCGTAACGTGTTGTTTCGTTTCGTTTCGCTTTCTCGGTTTCATTTTCGTTTTTGTTTTCGAATTTAGCTGCTGTTGGGTTGAAGTGCAATAAAGTCGAATTTAATTGCCCGTTTGAAATGAGCAAACTTAATGGACAATGACTCATTAACACTGACACGTCAAACAATAATGGCGTGTCTGGGATGTTTGGCGAAAAGGAAAACGGAAAGGCGGAAATTGAAATAACGCTTCCTGCGCAAAAATCGTAGCGAAAGCGAGGGCAACAACAACAAGAACAACAACAGCAACGCACCATGAAACACGTTCAATGTCCAGGCTACACACAATCACACACACACTCTCACATACTCGCGCACACACGCACATGACAAAAGCTTGACGCGCCTACGCACACAGGCACATCAAAGAGCAAGAGAGCAGGCCAGGAAAAAAAGCAATTAAGAACGTTGAAAGCAATCTTAAGCGCTGGCTGACGGTGACAGTAACGATGACAGTGGCAGGAGCTGCTTTAGCATACGTATGTGTAACAGAGTGAGAGAGAGAGAGAGAGAGAGAGAGAGTGAGAGAGAGAGTTGGAGTGGGGTTGTGAATTGTGTTGTCTGTGTAGTGAAGCCGAAACCCTTAAGGATGTGACATGAAATGCTTATCAGCTGGCACAGGCAACAATACAGGCGCTTACAATCAAACGCGCACTTTTAACAGCACACACAGTTACAGGCCAAGTATCTGTCTGTGTGTGTGTGTGTGTATCACGCCCAACAATACGCCCATGAAATTAGTTTTCCCACAGATAAAACTGTGGGTGTCAATTAAGCCCAGCAAAATATAGACAAACTGCCAACCGAGAACTAGAAATTTCGGCAAACTAGCCATGCCAATGGGTTCAATCAAAATGTAGCTGGCGTTTTTGCTTCTCAAATGCCACACACATACGCACTCACATACGCACACACAAACACAGACCAGCAGACCTATACATTCACGGGTACACAGCAATAAAAATAAAACATATGTTTGAATATGTACAGGAGAGATTTAAATTTGATGAAGTTTACATTTCAGTGTTTCTTAATGTAGGGCTTAGCTACTATATATGATAAAATTATTTTAAATGGAATTCAAGGGCTCTTCAAAATTACTGTTCAGCTTACTTACTTTTGTTAACCTGCATCCTGTCCTCCTACATTCATGTTGCTCATTCACATCGACATGGCTCAATCAACTTAGTTTGTCTTGTTGATCAGGAATATATAAACTTTTGTGGAATCCGTCACGCCTCATATCCCTGTTATATATACATTTGCACAGCTGCATTAAACAAAACAACAAAACATTTTTATACAAAGTTGAGTAAAATGCTTTGAGGTCTTTTCTTTCTCACAGTGTAAACGCTTGCAAATTCTCTTTATCCATGGCTACAGCTTGTTTGTTTGTTTATGAAATTATTGGCATTCCATCGAAACGCAGCAACTAATGAATAATGCCTGATTTTTACTCACATCCTTATTGGCCCCACAGGCACATGCTGAGTAGTTCTCGAGTTGCTGTCGTCCATACAAATGAATTGGCAAGGAAGTGAACAAAAGCAGATGAAATTGTATTTTCACCAGCTTTCAACCAGTACACTAAACTATAGTCGAAGCTCGTTAATTGCCATAAAGCATAAAACGCATAATTATTTCAATTCTTTAGCAGGGTAGTGTTGTGATTTATTGAGACGACATGAGCAGCGCTGTGATTAGATTAGAAAAAAATCTATAAAATTAAATAGATGCTAAGAACAAAAGGGTTTTTACTATATTTTTATGATAGCAAAATTAATTACGTTATTATTTATTCCACATTACAAAACATAATAACATTGATAAATATTCTTTGGGTTAACCATGTACTAATTGAGTTGTTTAACAATTTTAATATCACGTTGTTTACTTTTGTTACTTCAATCTCCTTTTTTTCTTTAAAGGAAACAAACAACAATATGGCTTTGGACATTAAAATGCCACAAAACGTTTTATAGTAATTTTTCATCATTTTTCAGCGGCTGCCAAAGGACGTGCGATCGTTATAAAAAATAAACGAGTTGAGCTGGGTATATACATACCTTTATTTTTGCTGTTGCTTTCGTTTGTGGGCTTTGCGTGGTTAAGGAACCAACATTCTGGAGGAAGACATTGGTGTGGTGGTGGGGGTGGTGGCTTGCCTGCTGTGAAATAACACGGCGCACACGCATCTATGCTGATAAATTTTTATCTTTGTATGACAAGTTAATAATGTGCCAGGCCAGGCGCCGTCATGGACCTTAGTGCGTGCTGCGTTGAGTTGACGTTCCAGCAAGTGGTGTGGGTGGTGGACGAGTGGTGGGTTGTGGCTTGAGCTACAACATTTATATCGTTGTTTCCGTTTTGCGTTCTTCTTTTTTTTTTTGTTTTATTGAAATTTGTTGCTGTTGTTGTTGGGCTTTAACGGATTTATTATGATTTTTAGGTCACGTGACTGCCAAATGTTTTAACATTCCTTAAGCCAACTAACCACGCCAATTCGTTTCACTCACTCTCCACTTTGTTTTTGTAATTGTTTTTTTTTCGGTTTGTCTAGATGTTGATGCAGACGATAGATAGCGCTCAAATGTCAAATAAACATTAGCATATGTTCAAAGCTACAATTTAATTGAAAATGTATTTAGAGTTAAGCATCTGCAGTGCACAAGTATAAAAAAAAATGAATATCAAAGTTTTTTTTTATATCAATATACAATTAGTAACATTGCATTCTTAGCTTTGAAAATTTTACTACGCAAGAAGAATACTCTACATGAAGAGCATACAAAGGTTGTCCTGCATATAAAAAAGCCAAGAGCATAATCAAACAGGCAACCGGTGGGACTCACACCCCCCTTATCCAGGATGAAATCAATGTTCGAGAGAATCATGGACAAAGTGATGAGGCAAATGATGTAACGTTCATACTTATCCGCAACAGCAACAAGTTCGAGACGCTACCGGCTATACACGTTCTTTATAGGCGAGGACTTCTGCCAACTACTCTGCAGGGCTTGCAATCAAAAGGCCAAATGCTGTGCAGGCAGGTTCTGTCCCGCACTCTCAGTTGCCACGAGACTAGCGGACCGACCCACTAGCCCACGATCCTACAAAAATTCCATCCTTCTTGGACATAGCCATCTTCGGATTAGATCCTGCAAGGATTTAAGACAGAGAGGTCGAGGATCTCTCCTCGGACCCCAGCGCTATGCGATCCGTCCGAAAAAACTGATCTACAAAACATCCGACATAAGATACTATCAATGGCCGAACACCTCCACGAGTCCCCCAACCCATCACTGGACTCTCCCGAAGACATCGAGGCGGCCAGGGACGTCCGCTTTTGGAATCTGCAGGTTAGCTTAAGACCGAGAAACGGAGCCTCCAACAAGACTGATCTCGATAATGTCATAAAGGAGCTCATGGAGACTTTGGAAAGCCTGAGTAAGGAGGCCCTTGCCAGCTTTGTAAGACAGCTGCGCCGGGTGACCCTCATCACAACCTGTGGAATTTCACAAAGCACAAAAAGCGGCCACTAAAGAAGATTTCGCCCATGTAGAATGCAGACAACTCATGGTGCAGAACAGAGGCGGAGAGAGCTAACGCATTTGCAACTGGAGGGAGTCTTCAAACCAATTAGTCAATGTTCTCGCTATTACACAACGTAAACAGCCAGGCTCCTGACTGAACCTCTCGAAGATTCCGAAAGAGAGAGACCGCCGAGCTTATAGCAGCAATGTACTTTGGGCGGAAAAAGCTGTTTTTAGGCAAAAACCTATTAAAAACATTAAAATTTTTTCTATTGAGCTCAAACTTACCATAAGTAACAATTGTACCAAATTAGCCCTGAACATTTTTTGACAAATCCTTAACCATAGATTTTTCAAAAATGTATGTGACAGAATGTATGTGCTTTAGTTTCGTTATGCTTTTAATGTTTTTAACACATCATCAGTTTCTGATCCAATCAGATATATCATTTTATTAAAAAAATGATAATAGTGGCAATAAAGGTGGAAGGCCATCTCTATCTTATGACAAAGGAAGAAAACTGGCTTCCGAACTTTCGATGGAAAACTCAACTCACATTCTTATAAATGACAGAGATATTGCACAACATTAAATTCTCTAAAAATTTTAAATTAAAGGAACAGCTTTCATTGAGAGAACCAATATCAAGAAATAGTACCGACCTTTAAATATAATGGTCTCAGAAACTGTTGCGAAAGTGCCGCTACAGAATTTACTTGACCATACTGCTTCTCGGATAATGTTCTACTAAAAGCCAGTACTGGAACAATTTACTGATATACAAAAATTGAAGCTAACAGTAAACTATGGTTTTGACGGTTCAACCGGCCAGAACGTATATAAGCAAATATTTAATAAATCGGAACCAAGTAGCCTGGACCAATCTTTGTTTGTTACTACAATTATTCCACTCCAAATGGTGATCAACTTGGACAAATTTTTTGGAGGAACCGGTACCCATAATCGATAAAATATTGCAGTCCGCTTAAAATATAGTTCACTAAAGAAAGTCCAAAACACATTTTGGATTCAAAAGCATGTTTAAATACGACATTTAGAACCATATATTTATTAGCGGAAACCAGCGGAAAGTTGATGTTTGACTTACACATGACTCTGATCGATGGAAAAGTGTTGAACAAGGTGGTCCAATTTGCGGTGCTAAGTCAAGGGACATTTTAAAAGACGATAAACACAATGCAAGCCGAAACCAAATTCTATTCAGTATGGAATAAGTCCTCTGCACGCATGGATTAGGTTTCTGGAGTTCGTGTTGAATATTTCATATCACGTTGGTCTTCATAAATAGCGAATCAGTACGGAGTCTGACAAAGAAATGATGCTGATACGCAAAAAGGTATGAAATGGGGCTACATATAAACAAACCAAGCCAGAATGGTTCTGGAAACTCTAACGATGCACTATGGTCACAAAGTCGATTTTATTTGGCATAAAGTCTACTAATAAAGCTAGAGACTTGCAATTTTGCATGAACTTTTTTTTAAAATATTTTAGAATTTTGTATTTTTTTTTTTTCAAATTTCAATTTTTATAATTTTTTTTGTTGGAAAAGGCCAAGTCACCGCTCACATAGTACTAATTTTCAACAATTTTCGGTTAAAATTCACCTGCAACATTGTGAGTTTTTTCTCGAAAAAGGGGGGAAAACGGGACAGCCATTACTGCACGGTCAATGACGAAACGTATAAGAACAAAAGTACGTTATTACATTTTCTCAGTAAGCTTTCAGCTTGTTAGTTACACTCTACGAAAAGTTGAGAACAAATTTAAATTTTTACACAAATCCACATAAGCAATACACGCATACACAACTAAAAAACTAGAACTTCCCATTAAAATACTATTCAAAATAGATAATACATACCTTTATCTTCATTTTACATTGTTAAATTATTTTTAATTGACGCGAAAATATTCAATTGTGCCAAAACTTAAAATCATGTTAAAAAAAATTTTTTTTTGTTTGTTTTAAGCGTCTAATTGATTGCTGACTTTTAAGAGCTTACAAAAAACCTAACAGAATATTATAAATTTTTTCAAAATTATATTGTTTGTGTGCCATGTATTTACTTTAAGATTGCATCAGCAAAAAGTCAAAATTCTTACATGGAAATTTCGACTTTATGCCAAAAAAAATCGACTTTGGGACCATAGTGCGATGGCAATACTACGCGAAGGGCTTTTTTTATACACTTTGACATTTTTGTAAAAGGGGTAAAAAGGGTATCATTAAGTTATGCAAATAGTAACAGGTAGAAGGAAGCGCCGGGCAGGACCCCCATAATGATATATATTCTTGAATTCAGCTCGACGAGCTGAGTCGATATAGCAATGTCTGTGTCCGCCCGTCTGTATGAGTGCGTGTTCTCAGCAACTATAAGAGCTAGAGCAACCAAATTGGTATGTAGGTGCTCCTATATCCAGGACACTACGCTTTTATTTATTTTTTTTATTTCCTCCCCCCTCCCCCGGCAAATCGAAAAAACGATTATACAAGGCAGGAAAAAAATCTGAAATAAAAACATAATTGCTAGTCATGTTTTGACCGATTGTTAAAAAAATTCAGAACCGATCGGATAAATAACTTAGAATTATTTACATTTCAATTCAATATAGACAGCGGGGTGCACGTGCTGACGCCCCATACAAGGCGTCGCAGCTGACGCACAGCGAAAACGAGCTGTGACGTTGTGACGCTGTTTTGTATGTATGTGTTTGTGAGTGCATGCATGTGTTTTGCTGCGTTGCCCTAGTCAAAGTGTATTTAAAAGTTGGTGGCGCCCAACTTAAATTTGTCCACTTGTTTAAATGTTCCATTATTAGCCTCTATATTAGAAGTCGATGAAGAGTTATTAAACAAACTTCATATTTTTATACACTTTGACATTTTTGGAGAAAAGGAGGCGTGGCAGACCCCACAAAGTATATATATTCTTGAACAGCAAGAGTCGATAAAGCCATGCCCGTCTGTCCGTCCATCGTAGCAGACACCCCAGGTGATGCAAGAACTACTGTACCTGATTAGCTCGTGGCACAAGAAGTGGAATAAGTCCACCAGCACCACCTTCTCCATCCACTGCGGCAACTGCCATCTGGTTAGCCTTAACAACGTTCCAGCATCTGTTGAAGAAACGCCCGCCTGGCAGAAGACTTCGCCAAAGCATTATACTGGCTGATCGGTAGAAGTTCGATGCTGCCGACGTCATAAAAGTTGCTCAAATATAAGACGATCATCAGATCAATCTGGACATATAGCAACGAACTGTGAGGCACCACCTGTAAGACTAATGTTCACATTATTCAGACATTTGAAAACGAAATTTTACAGATATTTTCCAACTCTTAAAATGCTTTTATGAACATATGTCTTTCCATCTAGCCTATGTTTATAAGTTGCTTTGAATAGTTTTAAATCGGACTTACGCTTTTTCTATTTTTGAGTGTTACCGTTGTTTGTTGAAATGCATTCGATTTGCCAGTAAAAGCCGCTAAGAAACAAAAAGAAATGTTTGCTTTCTACGAGGACAACACGATAAATTTGATCAACTTAACTCTACAAAAACAAGACGTTTTCACTGTTAAAATTGTTTTAAATTTGATAATTTCTGTATTTTGTTGGCTTTAATAACGGTTTATGTTTTGGCCACGTTTTGGTGTCGAATTCTTTATAGTATATAGTGCCCTAGTTTCAGCTGCTGCTGTACTTCTTACTAGGCACCATCGGTTTTTAAAATTTTCTCAATATGTTGTGTATTTCAAGTGTAAGGTAAAACTTTAATTGCGTTTTACGGACGAATATCATAATATTGTTCACGCCTACTAAATACAGGACACCATCAATATATTTAAGACCAAATGCAATCAATTCCGTAAAGAACAGAATAATAAATTGAAGACAAAATCTTGCTTTTCATTTTGTAGGAACAAAGACTCCGACTTCCAGAAACTAGGGTACTACTCCATAAACACAGTAATAGATATAATTTCAAGATCCTATAAAAAACAATATACATGTGTGTATAACTGACCTTGAAGTTAATAAAAAATCCTAACTTTATTTATCGTTTTCAAGAACAAAAAATGGTACTATTACCCAGCAAATTTGGTGCCTCTAGGTATAGTTATAGTATCTATAGCCAGAACCTTGCTTAAAGCAAAAAAAAATATTCAGTAGTAAAGAATAGATAGTTTCCAACAGTTGGTCCAACCTAAATTTCAACGTTATTTTTAAATAAAAATTAATTATTCTGGCAAGACGCCGCTGCGAGCTGTTCTTAATAAATTGTAAAAGTTTCCATAGTCCAAGCGCTTTAAAATGTCACAAATGTCAATTCTATTTACTGCTTACTATTAATTTGCGGGCTGCTCAGAAAGCAACATAAACTTGTCTGTTTTTAACCAATTGGGTTCAAACTATAAGTGCATACATACATAATTTATTTAACATTTCAATGAAGTTGTTTATACCTACGTACTTTGTTTTGGTCTGCACAGTTTTTTCTATTCTACTGCGCCTTGGTCTTGTGAAGTTCTTCGATTCTAACTGTCTCGATATCATGTTTGATTTTCTTTTCAATTTTTGGTCAACAATTTGCAGCAAATATCGAGAGACTCACAAATTAAAAATAACTCACAATCGACAGTTTCGAAACGTAAAAATTGTTTTACATTCATATCTCGCATAAATTACGACACCCTAGGGTAAACGCTTGTGGGCCGTTCTGGTCACTTGACTAGCGACTGACCCACCACTCACACCACACATCCTTGCTGGTCACTTGCCAGTTGCCACTTTCCACAGCTAAGTATAAATCTAGCCAAGAACAGCAACGTGTTTAATATGCATTGCACATACGTTGCTTGGCGTTATTGGTAACTGAAGGACTGAGGGGCTGCCTAAGCAAAATATAAAATTTTATACAATTTTTGGGGCATTTTTTTTAAATTTATTGCAACTGGTTTTGGCAAAGGTAGCTGCCATTAAAATGACTTTATGAATTTATGCGCACTTAAAATAAATTAAATATATTTGTGTACTATATAGAGAAAGTAATATTAAAAAGGAAACTTTGGCATACCCTATGACTGAAAACCAATGAATGTTAAAAGGGTATAGCCTATTCTATGATTTAAGCCCATTGTAAAGCACATAAAAAAGCTGACTGCTCTGAGAAATTTGATTTGGTCAGTCAGTCAGTTAATCAGCATCCTTTTTTCTTGTTCTTGGAGCTTCTCAGAAAATCACATTTACATGCCATTTGCACGTATGTATGTGTTATTGTTTTTGTTATGGCCGAAATTATCATAAATATATCATCTATGCATGTGCGTTAATCTATATATCATAGTTCAGTTAGTGGTCACTGCTGGCAGCCACGGACTTAACGACATTAAACTGCTATTTATGGCAGCAATTCGATACATTATTCATGTCTTCTTTTTGTGGTAGATATGGCTGTGTATGCTGAATCTTAGTCCTGTCGAATCATTAAAAAAAGAAATTTGAATTTTGTTTGTTGAGCTTAAAAGACAATTTACTTGGCATTCTCCAGAGATTTTGCCATTTGACACAACTTTGATCTTTTTATTTTATTTCACATTTCAGGGTTCTTCTTCTGCTTGTTCTTACTTTTTTGGCATACCAAAAATTAATTTGTGAATTGCGTTGGGTTATAAAATGCTGTGTGTTTATCGCTTCAATGCGCTGTATATGAAAGTAATAGAAACAATTTATTGAATGCCACCCCACCACCAGCAGCAGCCAGTACCATCCCAAACGGGTGTCTGGAGGTAGCCCTGTCTGTTGCTTAAATAAATGTAAATTTGCATTGCCCGAGCTCGAACCAGAAACAGAAATTACCTTCTGGCCATAATGACGAAACGAAGGCAGTGGCAGTGGCAGTGGCAGTGGCAGTGGCAGTGGCAGTGGTCCTGGCCTCTGAACTCTGTGTGCCGCCACTTTTGTCCTTTCTAAACGTTCTATAATTTGCTTATTATGCGCCTCATGCTGCTCCGTTGCTTGCCTTTTATGATTTGCCACTTTTTTTGTTGCTACATTTACCACCCACTGGCAGAGAAGACGCTGCACGTCAAGCGGAAGTCTTTGCTGCCACCTTCCAGGCATCTACTTTAATGGTTCATATTTTGTCATAATTTATGTCGCTTTGGGTGTTGCTGTTGTTCTTGTTCTTGTTGTTGTTATTGGCTTCTGAGTTTGAGTTTTTAGCTTCTGTTTTGGCTTCTGCTTCAGTTGGCCTCGCCAGGATGCCAGTCGGCCTGGCAAGGACACCTTGCCAGTTGGCAGTGGTTGATTTGCTTGCAAATTTATTAAAAATCTTTGGGCTGCTTCATTTTATTATGGCATATTCGTCAGTCCGACACCACTGTAAGCGCATTCAGTTAGCGAGGGTTGTTTTAAAACCATTGCACTCAGAGAAAGTTTATGGAGCAGCCTAAAACAGAATTAGTAGTAGTAGTAGTTTCCCTCTGAAATCTTTCTCGCGAAGATTTAAAATTCAATTATTGACAAGAGTTAGTAAACTTAATAAAATGTTACTAGAAATGTTTTCTCACGTTCAACAATGTAAAATAATACTGTGAACTTTGGCTAATTCTTTAAATCACCCTCGTTGGTATTGCGAGCACCTTTGGCGTTTCAAATTTTCTTTTTTCTTGCTGTTGCCCGTGAGCTGCTGTTGGCTTTGTTGCATGCCCCATCCGTGCTACTTTTTGTCAGTGTCATATCCATTGCCATTTACCGTTTGGCGTTAGGCGTTTGCCGTTTACTGTTTTCCCCTTGTGGCTGGAGCGTGCTCGTCACATTTCGCATGTAACGGCAAACACATCCTCATGGGGATTTGCCAGAAGCGTAGAGCATCGAGCATTGAGCGTGGAGCAGCAGGCGCCTTTGATATTGTAATGTGCATAATAGGATTTTTATGACACCTTGCGACTGTTAGAAGAGCTGGCATTTTGACTAACACCCCCACCCCACCTTCCACCCACCATCACACAGCACACTCTCAATGGCAATGCTGTGGCAACCTGGCATCGGCTTGTCACCAAAAGTTGCGAATTTTATTACTGCGGATGTGCGGGCGCGATTGTTTTGTGGATTTGCATGAGATCATGAATTTCACACGGGATGGTAATGGCCACATTAGCATTGACTACACGCGCTTATGGTCCCCACCCCCACCTCACCCGCATTCGCTTCCTCCGCCCAACATACACAAGTGGCAAAGTGCATGTGCTAAATTTTTAATATGCAAATCTCTCGCTCGCTCTCGCTCTCTGTCTGGCTCCAGCTTTGGCACATTTCATTTACATATATTGCCATAACATGGTATTATTGCACACAAATGGCCAGTTACATATTAAGCTAAATATTACACACATATTTTATGTGTGCATGTGTGTGTGTGTTCCGCTGGGAAGTGACAGTCAGACGACATATGGAATGGCACCCTCCAACGAGAAAAAGAAAACAATTTCGCGCCACTTTAATAAACAATAAGATTTAATTTTCGCAATCTTTTGCTTGCTTATGTATATTACAAGCCATAAACAGAGCCAAGTATGTGTAGCTGGGAATAGAGAAGAGAGAGAGAGAGAGAGAGAGAGAGAGAGAGAGAGCAAGGGAGCGGCAATTTAAAGCTACTTGCTGTGTTTCAGCACATCATTTTAAAGTTTTAAGATACCAAATATATATCGGAGATAAATAATCAAGATTATTTATTATTTGTAATGAAATAAGTAACTAAAGTTAGTTAAATAAATATGGAAATTGTGTTGCTATTTAGTACAAAAGTACTTATGTTAAAAACAAAAACTTATTATCGAGAGGCACCAAGAATTAAGGAGGGAGGAGAGATAATCCTGACAGATGCCGGCTTGGTCAGTTGGATCAATGAATGAAAAATCAGTTAGGAAAAGTTAATTGGAGTGAGTGGTTCGGTGTTGGCTAGTTGGACTACAAATGATTTGCTTATTTATTTATATGTCATTACGATCTCGATTTGTCACAGTTGGATCACGTGCTTAGATATGTAACTTTTCACTGTTGACATATGTACTTTCTTAGCCTACGACTTATCGAAATGAAATTTTCTCACTGTTTTTATTATTCTAAGTTATTTCACTACTATTACACACACTTTGGAACTTTTAATTCTGATTGAGTTTTAAAAGTTGAAAATGTAAACTTCTTAATAATTTTTGAGTTTGTTTAAGCATTTAAAATGTGTAGTAAAAGTTTAAAGAATATTCAAATCAAGAGAAATGTTTCAATACTTATAAATAACATGCCTCTAAATGTGATGACTATGTTTCACCTATTGCTTGCTTAAATACTTATTGACTTCTTTGGCATAATTTTCCTTTTCTGATTACGCAATTGATGTGAATATTCTGTAAATAATTTGTTGGTAACATTTAGCTCTTAGCTTATGCGGTTAAGTAATTTTTAGGGGGGTTGGCTGACAGGCTGAGAAATCAGTCCTCTGTAAATAATATCACGTCAACAGGGAGCAAGCAAAAATACAAAAATGTTTATTATTTGGGGCTCGGGCACAACAAATTGTCGGGTGATAAATGGTTTAAACGCGATTTTTATTTGTTTGCGTTGTGCGTGGTGTATTAGAAGACTAGCCAAAAGAAAACTCTTCATTAAACGTGCCGCTTTTGACTTGTAACAAGATGCATAAAAGTCTACATAATTTGACATTGACAATGCAAGGAGGACAGCGCCAAAGCTGCAGAGGAGGAAGCACACCGGAAATTAAGCAATGCAGAGGGGAGTGGGGCTGGAACGGTAACAGTTACAGTTTACCATAAGTAATGACAGGGCAACAAGCGATAGGGGAGGTGGGTGGGTGGTATGGAAATGGTAACAAACCCCAAATTGATTAATTGGTTTGTGAGCGTCTAATTAAATAAAGCGGTTCGTTGCCTGAGCGTTCGCCGAGCACAGCTTTTGGATAGAGTGCTCGACGACCCACATCAGCGTCAACGTTTGCGAGTGGGTCAAAAGGGGCCGAGGGGGGAGCGCAAAGCATTGGTTTACTTTACTTGACTTTACTTAAGCAGACCGCATTTTTTACAATGTGCTTGTGTTTTTTATTTATTTTTTTGTGTTTTTTTTATTAATGTGACGGCTATTTGTTTCTAGTAAGCAATTACAAAGCAATTTTATAGCAATTACCTTTTGCTAAACAGCTTGGGACACCAACACCGCACAAACCGCCCACCCCCTCTCAACCACTACCAAGACGCTACCAATCACTGTAGACTGCCCGCTATGCTACATTTATGATTGCCCATTGACTCCTAACTGTCGCCTAATTAGCGACAACCTGGCGCCTAATTTCACCCCTCACACTTGCCCGTTCTGCGAAGCAATTTGGGGCCAAGATTTGCATGCAGGTGCAGCATAGTCAAACTTTTTGTATTCATTGATACTTATTTCATTTGATAATTAATTGTGATGGGCCGCAAACGTGATGCTGTTGTTCGCGAGTTTTTTGACTTGAAGTCAAATGAATTTGTGTGCAAAATTTGTAATCGTTCCTTTAAGGGAAATTACATAACAAATTTGAAGAGGCATCTGATGGAGTGCCATGCCGATCTCTATACGTCAGAGTTGGACCAGGAAAATAGTGAAATAATTGCAAAAAAAAAAAAAATTTAGTATTAACATTTCGTCAAGTGATGTAACTAAAGCGTGCGTGCAATTGGTGACGGAGGAGAAATTGCCATTTGCCATATTTGATTCAGCTCCATTTAAAATACTCACTGAACAAATATTTAAAGGCTTGGACATGAGTCCAATAACTTCACGCAATGTGATGCAGCACGTTAGTGATAAATATGAGCTTGAGAAGTCGGCCCTAAGAAATCGCTTAAATTGGCAACTGCTGAGATTTATGGCTATTCACCAAAGCCAGTGGATCTCAGCATAAACATTATGAGCTATTGGGAGGATAAGAAGTTCACTTATCCACGCCTGTACCGTTTGGCTAAGGTCGTACATTCTGTTCCCGCTCAGTCTTGGCATTTTCTGCATTGAAACTGGTAATGACGGACCTAAGATGCAACTTGTCGGCAGACTCCTTAAAAAAAATAATGTTCTTAAAATTTTGTTTTTCACTTAAAGCGTAAAGGACAAATTGGGCAAGCACCAAGATATTTCAATTCAATTTTTATTTTCAATTTTTATGATAAAAATTACAACGTAACTGTTATTCTCAATTTTTATTATAAAAATTGATATAAAAAGTTATGACTTATTTTTTATTGAATAATTGAAAAATATCCCATCTAGTACTTAATTTTTTTTTTTTCAGGAGCATAAACTGTCTGAATGTACATCTAGATTCTAAAGTGATAAACTGAGCTGAGGGTTACAACAATAACAACAACATTGCCTGCTAGTTCTGCTTGAAAGGATGGTTTATTATTTAGTGTAGTTCTGTTATACCCAATTCTTTAAGGTCCTAAGTTATTTAATGCTTTATACATATGTTTGTTGTTTTAGTATTAAATAGTCCTAGTTATATGATTACACAAATAAAATATTCGATAAGTTATAGCCGTATCTTATAAAATAATTTAATGGCAATATAAGATATTATAAAATTGATTGACAATAAACTAAAAATTTCCATACGTACCTATCATAAAAAAACATTAACATGAATGAATATACTACTCTAAAGATAAAAAGCGTCATCGTTTTGAAATATAGTTTTAAAATGGCAGGATTTGACCGAGTTATGGGAAAGTATCTCAAAATTTAATTAAACCTATATATTTGAATTGGAAATCAGTTTTGAAATTGAAGGTCGGAATTTGGCGTAGATTTTCTTGTATCAGACATTTGGATGTTTTTTTTAATGATGTTATGTTTAATTTATTTTTTATCATTTTCATTGACGCTATTTAAATCAAAGGCCGAGACAGAGTGTGTATCATGTGATCGGATCTATATGTGTGACAAATTTGTTATCCGTTTTTTATGCATGCAAATTTTTACCAGAAATGGCTTTTAATGAATCTTAATGTCTAAAAAGTTAATTACAATAGTATTAAATTAGTTAGTTATATTATCTTTTTATAAAAAAATTTTTATAAAATGTTCAATCCTAAAACAGTTTAAAAGAACTGTTAGATAATGTTTAGGTATAAGATTTGTAAACTTTTTGTTAGTCTCAATTTAAAAGAAGATTCAATAAAAACAGCAAAGCTGAAAAAAAGGTCACCGTGATTAGTACAACCTCTATATACTATATAGGTCGAGTTCATTAACATAAATGTATCAGAAAAACTTTTTCTCAGATTTCCGCTGGCGCTCCGAGCCGAATAATTTTCTGGGGATCTCTGTAAGCGAAGCGCACCTCCTCTGCAGAGGGAGATGCTTCCTTGCACCAAGACTGCTGGTAAAAAGTCTTGCTTTTTCGAAAGCGTACTGATTTCTTGTAACGTTGATTTTTGTACTTCGTTGTTCAGTTTCGGTTTTATATATTTGACAATCCTTAGACCAAGCTGCATGCGTATCGCCATAATTAATACAAGGGAAATTTTCTATTGCGATTTATGTATACTGAGCTGAAGAATTGTGAAGGGAACATTTCCCATAAATGTGTGGTCTCCAGAAAAAATTGTTTAATTTGACCGAAACCTTGGCATCTGTGACAAAGGGTTGCTGTCAGATTTTTCTTGTGTCTACTCTACTCTTTATTATCAGAATCCCGGGCCAGCTAAATGAAGAAGATATTGTTGGGTTTCAGTTCTTCCAGATCTTTTCCTAATATTTTTCAGGGGCTGTGCTTGCCAAATTGCGAACAACATTTTTGAGAGCTTGTTCTTCTTTCAGTTGATAGGAATAATGATACGCATTCTTTTCTTTATACATTTTACAAGACGACGATAAGCATCTGAGTCCCTCAACTTGTACTCTAGTTATGCCTCTCTTGCTGGAGTGAAAGGTGTATTTGCTTGTATCAAGAACTTTGTCAAGTTCAGCCTCTATTAGGGTCACATGACTTAGGTCCTCAGTGATGATAGGGAGCGGCTCTTGCCATCCGGTCTCTTTTTGCTTGGTTTCCACTTGGTCATAGTCAATGAGACTCAGCCGATCTGCTTAGTTGAAAGGGATCGCAGAGAGATTGATATCTGCCGATTTGGGAATTAATAACGAACAGATCAGATATGTTGTTGGGACCCAGTTGCTCGCGGCAATACACTCTTTTGGATTGGCTGGTAATGATGTACTCTTTTCTTAAGACAGTTTATTAATTGGGGCTTCTTAAGCTTCCCCTAGGGACGACTTGTTTTTGGTATGGGATAACCTTTATTATTGGAAGCTTACTATTCTGATTGAGCCCAACCAGCGGTATAGTCGAGACTTAAATGGTTAAACTATGTGATAACAAATATATATAAAAAAAAAATTTAGCAGAAATTTACAGGCTTACATTTTCTGGAATTTCAGACTTAAAGGCGTTAAGGGTAGTTCTTACTTTTTAAACCGCCTGCAAAGCTCACAAAAACAGTTTGCCTAACAATTTATAATAAAATTAGAAATCTTTGTAGCTAATTCAAAAAAAAAATAAAATAAAAGTGTATTACTTCATGAAAAAAGTTTTACTATTAATGAAAAAAGAACTGTGTATAACTATGACGCCATAAACAACAAACAGATGCTTTTAAAAAATGCAAAATATTTCTTTTGATGTACTATGTCGCAGCTGGTCGCGTCTGAGGCTGAGCCCTCTAGGAGCCCACCCATGAGAGCCACAAACAACATTCATTTCCAACGCGCATAGCTTAGAGGGCAAAAGTTTTTATAGAGCGCGGAGGGGGAGTCACAAGCAGAGACTTGTTAAAAGGCCAACGGCAAAAAGTTTCTTGTTTGTTTCCTTTATGTAGAAATTTTCCAAAAAATTTACCGATAATGCGTAAAATTCCATTAAATCGGGTGTAATTAAATGACATTTACTTTGGCCACATTAAAAAGCACATAAATCAGCGGCTGCCGCTACTGCTGCCACCGCCGCCGCCTGTAAAGCTTATTTCGCTGGCGGCTCGCTTGGACAAACAACCCCCCACTTACCCCCAAGCAGCTTCAGCTGCTGCCGCTGCTGGTCCGCGTAAAAGTTTCGACCTCGTTTGCGTATACAAAAAAAGCCAAAAACAAATACGGGGTGAATTGCTTGGGCCGCCGTTCGTAGCGTAGCTGTGTCTTAAATGGATACCGGAGAGTTGGGCGCGGTACACGCCGGAATCTGTAAGGAAACCTAATTTATTGAAAAATTGTTGCTCGGGGTGTATTGTCGCTGTCGTCGTCGTTGTCTGCTTATTGTTGTTGTTGTTTCTAGAAGGCAAACTGTGACCTTTTCTTATGGAGCTTTGTTTGTGTTCACAGTGTTATAAAGACAACATTTTCTACTACTTAATGTCAGTCGCACCAAGCCAAAAGATTGCGACCACAGACAAAAAAGACGAAAAAAAGAAAAAGAAAAAAATTATGCATCAAAGCGCGAGTTTTGTCCGGCATTAGGGCGCGACTTATGATAGCTAGTGGAATGTGGGTTGTGGGGTGGGGTGGGATTGGGTTCTTAAAAATGCACAACAATCTTGTAAAACGCAAATATTGCTTTTAGACTTGACGCGCTTTGATTAGAAATTACGAGCAAGCAGTACAAGCTGGCTTAATGGTATTGTATTTGCCAAATGCGTTTGAAGCTTAGTGGCAACATTTGCTTGTCCTAAACTCACGTGTGTCTTGCTTTCGGGGTCAATATACTATTGTTTGCCACTTGCTGGCTGCCTGAGTGAGTTAATCGTGCTCAATTGCTTCACAAAAGGCAAACGGCAAAAGAAAAAGCTAAAGACAAGGCAAGAGACTGTAAGCGAAAAGTAAAAGTAACTTATACACGCTTTTCACGCACAAAACACGCCGTAAGCGTTACACTCATTGGCGTACCCACAACAATATTTGTCTTTGACCCTATTATTTACTAAATTACCTTTTCCTTTTGGCAATAGAGAAGCCCACACACACACATAAACACAAACACAAACATACACATACACACACAGCGCACATATATAGACTGCTTAAGCTGCTCAGCTGCGCCCCCTTTGCTAAATTGTTTGGTAGTACTTACATTGGCATTCCTTTGGCATTAAGTATACGCATAGCTAGAGTGTTGGTTAGCTTGCTTTACGTTGGTTGGGTGTGGGGTGTGGGGCCTGTGGGTGGGTACGTTGTGTACGTTTGGCAAAAGGCTGTCGCTATCCACTCGCTAAAGCACTCGTCAGCAGTTGCAGGTGAATTTATTTCTTTTGCTCGGGTTAATCTACTACAAAAACAACTGAACTCAGCTCAACTGAACTGAACTGAAGCTCAAGGACTTCTGTGTGTCTGTGCGTTTGTTGTTGTCGCTTCTGAGCGAGCGCCCCGAGCGACCAAACGTACGTGTGTGCGTGTGAGTTTGTCTGTGTACAAAGTGATTATCATTTCTTTAAGTGATTTCAACATTACCTTAAGGTATTTCGACTTAATTGAAAACGTTTTCTTAAATGGCTCTGATGTCCCTGTGTGGGTGCATTCTTTAGTAGGCACTGTGATTAAGTCTATAGAGCGTCATTTTATTATCTAAATAAACTGCTTGTGTGTGTGTGTGTGTGTGTGTGTGTGTGTTTGTGTGTGTGTAACATATTCTCTGTAGCATATTTTTCCGCGCATATTTGCCAGTTAGTATGCTATGAAAATTGTTTTAGTGGCTTTACTACTATTGCACCCCCCATTGAATTTTAATAAGCATAGCTTGAGATAATTCATACTATCCTGACAACGGTTTAGCGTGCACATAAAACTTGATGGCCTGTAACTCGCTTTATAGACCTTTTACATTTTAAAACATTAATAGGTGCATCATTTTGGAACGAAAAAAAAGGTACACAAACAAAATATTATACTAGCTGGCAAATGAGGCCGCTGTGGGCCAACAACGGGTTAATTAATAATGCCCCAGCTTTTATAACATAAACTGTGCTTATTTGGGAATCCATTCGGCAAATGTTTAAACTCTTTAAAAGGGTGTCCTGAAGGTTTTTATTCTCTCTCCCTCTTAATTTTTTTTTTTTTTTTGGGTTCTTTGTATTTTAATTATTATGACGAGAAGGCGCTATGGTCCTGTTGTCCCGTTTCATATGCGCGTAGCTTACTGTAGACAAAGCTGCAAATCCATATACATATAGCAGGGTAAACTTTCAAGTCCTTGCAATTACTATTGCCAACTGGCTGTTCCTTAATGAAGGCTCGGTCCAGCGCCTGGAGTACATATATATATGTATTTATGGCTACATAACCATCACGTGACTGCGAATGTTGTCGTTGTCGTCAGCAGTGTGTCTGGCTGGTCCTCTGTTGGTTGGTTCTGTCGTCAGGAGTTTGTCGTTTTTAATCTGCAGCAAGGGTAGCAGCCTTGTAGGGTTGTGGATGCAAGCGTAGTATGCTCCCTGTGTTTGGCTGTTGGTGTCGGTGTCTGGGGTGCCAAAATGATTGCGAAATTGAATTTTCAATTTTACTTTTCGAATAAAAAATTCAAAAGCTAAATGTGCGCTCGACTGTAACCAGAAAACAAAAAAAAAAGCAGAAACAAAGCATGGAGCGCGCAGAAGTAAAAAATATTTATTGCATATAAACTTTTATTACGATTTGTGTTTATTTGGCACAAACCTCTTTTCAATTAGAGACGGGCGGGACGTCCAAAGTCAAGTGGCTCATAAAACAAAACGCAGCATTAACTAATGCAGTCGGCTTGATAAATTATTTAAAAGTTCACACGTGATGCGCATCTTGAAATTAAAAATAGTTATAGTTATCGATTTGGGAGAACGGCCTAGAAGCGAGCACATTAAATTGTGTATGAGACACAGTTTTCGAAAATTTGAAACTTTTAGCTTGAGCTTATTTTCCATTGCTTTTATTTGAGTATAGTTTACGGTTGTGTATTTTTTTTTTAAAGTAATTCGCCAAAGTCACATTAAACACAAATACATAAAAATAACTGCAGTACTTACATACCTATGTGTGTATATTATTCATTTTGCCCATGAAGCGCCCACAAAATTCGAAATTTAGGAATAATCAAGTTTTAGTTGCCGTCGTCTAGGTTAAAAATTTCGACCATAGTTCTTGCAAAGTTCCATGATCGTTCTTCACACTTTTATTAGCGTCGAGATCTTAAAGATTACTTGTGACATGTCAACTAGACAACTACAAACCCAAAATATTAAAAATTTGCTTATGAAGCATTAATAACAATAATAATAACAATATGGTCGATATATATGTAAAATATGAAACAGGTTGCTACGATAAGCTTGATTGAATCTTGATTCTTCGGAATCAGCAAACAAATCAAAGAGATGAAATTCTTTGTAGATTCCAAAATTTATGGACGCTTTTATTTAGTTTGCTCACTTGAGCTTTCAATACATTATTTTGATTTTGAATGTATATAATAAAAATTATATTAAGTCACTGACCATGCATTATATAGGTAAAATTAATAAAATGTGTTAGTTCTAGTTTAAGTTTAAAAAAACCTTAAATAATCATATGTTTCAGATTTTTTTTTTTAAGCACAAAAAGAAAAATATAGCTACTTTGCTTAGGTTAAACGCTTTGACCGTCTTTGCAATTTGGCAAGAAAATGAATTTTTAGTCAAAATCTGTTAATGCAACTCAACTGGCTTGGCTGATGTTATCAAGCCGCTGTGCTTAACTCAAAATCTGAGGGCAAAGTTGATAAGCTCTTAGTCCTGGAGTACAACAAATTAGCGCGCCCTTGTACTCAACGTCTTGTTGTCTGCTTACCAAGAGGGTGTGTCCCGCCCCCCAGACAAGACCCACACGCACACCCAGCACAAAATGCGCGCTGCTGCTTTTGCGTGTGCTTGCGAGCAACCTAGCAAGGCGAACGACAGCAACACCTAAATGATTGATGATTGTCATTGGGCAACAGAGCTGGGATGGGAGAAATTTCAATTATTGGCGCGGCTTGCGTGAATGTCAGCTTTTGTTTGTGCATCAAATATGACGCCGGGGACAAGCCAAAACCAAATCCAAGTCCAATAACTAAGTGACAGTCAACAACTTGGATAACTATGTACATGCAGTGTGGGTGCGCATGATGATTTGATAAAATCAAGAGCATTAACAGTTTCTATATAGTCACAAGTCACTCTCGATAATTAGACCAGACAAAAGTTAGTTGTTGCCGTTGGTTCTGCTGCTGCTGCTGCCGCTTCTGCTGATTTAAATTTCCAGCAACTTTGTTGTCAACTCATTGCATACTTTATGGCGCGCTTGCTTAACTTGACTCTTTTACTAAAACCTATTTAAGCTCACTTGACTCTGCGCTCTACTTCTGGCCAAGAGTTCAAGTTCAATAAACGCTTAAAAGAGCTTAAAGCGTTCGCCCTGCTTTAAGTTAGGCGCCCCACTCCTCTCTATAGAACCTTTGCAGCCGGATATTAAATTAAATGAGTATAAAAAATATATGTGTACATACATATATATATCAGCAACTGTCTAAAACAATCAAATGTACTTGCTTACTTCCGCTTAATTAATTTTAAACCCTAAAATTCAGCTGGGCCAACAGAGAGTTTTTGCCAAAACACTGAACTTGCGAGCCGACAATTGCCGCAGGCTCTCACATGCTCTGCTGTGTGAACACACAATGAGAAAGTGTGGGGGAGAGAAAGAGAGAGAATGAAAGAGTGAGCGAGAGTTTGTCACTGCAAGGCACAAACGTATTTCATGTATGAAAACTCCAAATTGGCAGAGCTCTTTAAGCTTGTTGGCTGTTTGTTTAACCGAGCCCCCCCCCCTGCTCTACACTGCCTACCACTCATTATGCACAAATTAAAATCTAATTGTAAAAGACGACTGCCCAACAACAACAACAACAACAACAACAACAACAACAACAACTTCTGGCATTTTTGGCCACAAATCAAGCAACAAAAAGCCAACTTGTCTACCCCAACGACTCCTGCTTCTGCTCCTGCCACTCGCCAACGCATGTCCTGTTTCTGTTACTGTTGCTGCTTTCTGCTGGCCGGGCGGACATTCCTTTATGCAAATTAATTTCAATTGATTGCGTTTGAAACACTTTTTTTCCTTTTGTTTTTTTTTTTTTTTTGTTGGTTTTTTGACATTCCGCTGGCGCAAACATATTATCCTTAGATAAACAACATTTGATTTTAACTTTGATGTTGCTCATGTGGACATATTTTCCATGTGGACCAGGGGTAATGCGATATTATTTTGTTTTTTGTTGCAGGCAGGGCTGGAGTAATGGTCAGCTTCAATTAACAACTGAAACTAAGAAAATGCTTCCAGCTGAACTTGAAATAAATATAGGCTAAGGAGCGGTAACAGCCAGAGGAGAGGGAGAGAGAGAGGGAGAGGGAGAGAGAGAGAGAGAGAGAGATCTACTTGTGATTAGTTTGATCCCTCTTAGCTGGGACACAAACCACACAACGAGCATGCGCTAGCGACATCTGTTGACAAATTGTTGAAGCAGTCGTTGTAGGCTCTTAGCTAATCCGTTTAAATATTTAATACTACATTTTTAATTTAAAGATACAATTTTATAAGCATTAAAGTTACGTTTTTGTAAAATATCAAATTTATTTATTTATTGTTTGTGTATTCGAGTATGTAGCTCCTAAATCCACTTTAATTTATCAATGGCATATATAATATATAATAAGCAGCTCGCTTGATTTACTAACCTAGTGCCATTGTATTGTACAATGCGAGATTGTATGGGGCGTGGCTAAATTTCCATATTACCCCTTTTGATCAAGTAATGCGTACAGGCCTTTTTTTTTATACATATTAATGAAATCATTGGCATTGAATTTCATAAGGCTTAAGTACTACAGCAAAGGGTTGTATGCATGCATCTGATTGAATTTGAAAGTGAGGTATGTGAAAGGAATGTATGAAGAATGGTGATGATAGGAAAGCTAATGAAGGGTTATAAAGATGAAAATTTTAAAATTTTTGTGTACAAGCTTAGAAATTATTTTACAGAAATCTTATTTACAGTCGAATCACAGATTATTGAATATTTACATAAAAAATGCTAGTATTTCTGTTAGCTTATTTAATGTCAATAATAAAATAAAATACGCAATATAAAATAAAATATATTTATCTTTATTTTGACTATACACTATTTGTATTCATTTGATATTTAATGTCAACTATGGACTGTCGACAGTAAATATTTTAAATTAAGTGTTCTTTAGTAAAAGAGGAAAAACATTTATATAGTGAAGTGGATTGGGAAACCTCAAAGACGAGTTCCCTGTGTTTAAGACATAGTCTGTTGTAATTCGCACAGAGTAAAATCCGACGATTAGTTCACAAGGAGAGATTAGTTAAAACAAGTCTGGTAGTGTAGGGGGGTAGTATTTCAACACCTGAAACACTGGGAAAGCCTACAGAGTTATAATAACAACATTTTCTGAACAGAATTTTTGAATAAAAAAAAGGAATATGAGTCTTAAAGTTAACTTATTTAATGTCAATTGAAGCAAAATTTAAGAATTGTATTTGAAAATAAAATGTAATAACTTTTTTTTATTTATATTTCATTCCTTGACTACAAGCGACTCTGCAGAGTTGTTGTTAAAAAAAGTTACAAATAAATGTGCAACAACAACGAATAAAAAAAAAGTAAATAAAGTGCTGGCTCATTATGTATAAATTACGTTTGATTCGAATTTGAGTTTTGGAGTATTGAGTTTTGTTGTTGCGGGAGACGCACGAAATATATTTCAGATTTCACATTTCACGTTGATTGACGATGCACGGAGTACATAATGAAATTATGATTTATACGCTTTGGTACGCCCTGTGTACAGTGAACACCTCTGTGTTGCAACGTTGGGTAGAGAGTATTGACTGCCGTTGATTAATCATTGCTTGGCGCCGCAAAACAACAAAAAGAAATGGGAAACAAAAATACCAGAGATGCTTGAAAGTGCAACTAGACACGCGTACTTGGAAAATAATGCGCAGTACAAAGCGAAGCCGCCACAGCAACGCCCCAAAAGGTAGGGAGTGAGAGAGGGAGAGCAAAAGCGAGAGCGAGAGCGAGAGCGAGAGAGGTAAAATATATACCAAACAGGATGAGAATAAATATAATTAACTGCTTATCGACGGGGTGCGAACAAACTGGCCGATTCATCTTGAGGCAACAAAAAATTAAACAAAATCATGCCTGATCACCCAATATAGGGAACCCTTAGTCGATTTGTTGTCGACCCAAAATTAAAACTATTTTTTGTCTCGCATTTTTTTTTTTGGACAGGTACTCGTCGAAAATGATTTTGATGCAGTTGTGATTGATGATCGCAACGTATGTTGCACTGGTCAACAGTTGTTTTGCCCGTGTGTCAGTGTGTGTGTGTGTGTATTGTCACTAACAGCTGAGCGACTGACAACTGACAACTGCGAAAAATGATGAGACAGCTATTTAACAATTTACAATTCAGCATTTAACATTTACCAGTTGCTGGGCAGATATAATCGATAATTGGCTTTTTGGGTTCACAATTTTCCAAACAGCAGGTTGTCACTCTCCCAAGGCTGCAACAAGTTACAGTGGCAAGTAGCGCACACCGATCAAAGCCAAATGTCACTGACAGTGGCTGAGACAGAGACAGAGAAAGAGAGAGAGAGAGAGAGAGTGAGTGGGGTGAGTAATTACACTTACACTTGATGTGTACAGGATAATTAGCTTGTTGCTGCTCCTTTATGTCCTTTTTGTTTCGCCGCAGCTACCGTGGGTAAGCAATGCTGCAAACACTGTGCAAAAAATAATAATACAAAAAAAAAAAGAAAGAATCTAAAGCATTAATTGACACAAATTTTTTCTTCAATATATATGTATTTATAAATTTTAGTTACATAAATGTACATATGTTTTTAAAAATTTCTTTCCTATACTGTCTAATAATAAATATTCCATTCATTTAAAATATACTTAACATTAAATTATCATTTATAACTTAGCGAGATTGCATCGAATAGATAATTTAAATAATTTATAACAATAGCAAGTTTAGCATGCAATAAATCATTGGTTTTTCTCAGTGCACAAGCGATGCTTTATTGCTCTCACTCTCTCTCTCTCTCTCTGTCTTTTGTGTTTGTGGCATTGCTCATTTGCCATTTTACTCTCGAGCTCATATTTAACGCTTTGCTGCATTGTTTTGCCTGCTGGGCCGCAGCGCTTGCCGCTTAGCTGCTTTGTTCTTGCTGCTGCCGCCAGGATCTGCTACTAGGACCTCACTACTAAGACTCTCTGTGTGTGTGTGTGTGTGTGTGTGTGTGCGTATCTGTGCTATTGTCTTTGGTGAAAAGGTTTTTAGGCGCATGGCGCTAGCAGCAGGATCAATGCAGTTTGGCTCGATCCTTTCGCATTTTGTGTGTGTGTGCGCGCCTCCCTTTGTTCAACCTGCCGCTTGACCTATTATTTTAATTATTCATTCGCAACACTGTGGCATTGTTGGCCGGCATTGTCCTTTGACGGCTATGTTTACCTTTTGCCTTGATAGCCCTAAGCAGCCGTATCCGAACTCCGGCGTTATCCCAGCCAAATGCAATTCAAGTGCTCGCTTTCTACGCTGCGGACTGCTCAACTTGGTTTCCGTGCCTAATCTGACAGAGGCTCGCATTTGCCAAAGGATTTGCATTGTCTCATTGTCAGCATCTTATGGCCATATTGCTTTATTGTTCTACTCTAGTTTTATTTACGCTACTTAGCTTAGTACCAAATTATAATTGTCTTGGAAAATGACCCGCAGATCAAAGTTGAAACCGCACAGCCTCCCCCCAACTCTCCACAATCAAATCAGTTCGGTCTCAGTTCATTTGGCTGCCAGAGTTGGCGGCGGCGCTTACAAATGACGCAACTGCTCGATGGCGTTATAATGACGGTACACATTCATTATAAAGGGAGCTCTGGAGAGCTGATGAGTGCCACCTGGCAGGCATTAGGCCTACGAAAATCACAAACTAAAAGCCAGCTTGTGCTCCACAATTAATCAAGCACAAAACCAACGACAAAAGAACCCAGCGACAAAGAAATATGAAAAAAGCAAAAATGAAGCCTACGATAATGCTTGACATATCAAGTTTTATAGAAAGTAACCAAACCAAGTCATGGGACGCGTGTCAGCTCTGGCGACGTAATTGGTTCAGAGCACGTACCTTGGCTCAAGTCAACAGCAGCCAACAGCTTGACCACTAATTGCAGTGCATAGCTCTGAGGCTATAATATATATATATATATATATATATATATATATGTCTTCTGGCTATACATATATGATTACGATGTGTGTTGATGATGCACAATTATTGCATTGCCACCAACAACAACAAAACCAAAAGAGAAAAAGAATTTAATGTCATTTGGGTTATTGCCTTGGTTTGACTTCTGTGCCCAACGACTTCCTCTGGTGAACTCTTATTATAGTTTTGACATCAATTATAAGACAAACTTGACTTCGAAGCTTTAGAACTATAGAGGGATGTCGGCAATCACTTGGAAGATCCCTTCATTATTTTCCCAAACTCGAAAATATATTTTAAGTATTGAATAACATGTGATTCATGTTGATCGAAATTCATGTTACCCTTCAGTGATTTTGTTGGTACACTGAATTCCCCAACGCTAGATATTGTTGCATTACAGAAGCTGCAATTCCGACATTCAAGCATTAGAATTCCAGGCTATTGTTTTGGCAATGTGGAGCAAGGCAGGCAGATAATAGTGAATTCACTAGACCAATTCCATGAATCTTTCGCCAATGTTTTGTTTGGGTGGTAACTACCAGTCACCAGTGGATTTACTAACTACTTGAGTTTAAATTATTATATGTATTATAATATTTAAGGCTATGAGCGCTAGTCTAAACCGGTACAAATCTGGTTCAAGAATAGCTTTTTTCTTAGATGGGAAAAATGTATAGACTTCAAGATTAAAATAAAATTATAAGATTATATAAGATTAGCTATAAAAAATTAAGCTAAATTCAAAATAAAATGCTAATGTCTTGCAATTAGTGACCGGCAAGCTTATAAATCTATTGCTAATTGAATTGAAATCTTTGCTTACACTTATTCCTTCCTATGAGCTTTCCAGCTACCAGAAGAAGAAACAGCAGCAACGGTAGCAGCCCTAACTGCAGTTCAAACCCCCCACCATTTAGTTTTGTCCATAAAAGAAAGTACGATGTAAGGAAAAAAGCAAAACGCATGCAAATATTTACCGAGCTTGGCAAATCATACACATAATTGAAATTCAGCTCCATATACATATAAATGGCTTGGCCATTGTGTTGACTGCATTGAGAGTAAAAAAAGGAAGCAAAACAATGGCTTGGCACCGCCCTGGTCACACACACACACACAGACACATGTACACATAGTCAGACGCATACAGAGGCATTACTTTAACGAGTGCATGCATGTTGTCCTTGGTGGCACGTCCTTTTATGGCCACACGACCAAACAGCTTTGTATATGAGAATTTAATTAATCCGCAGTTGACTCACCAATGGGGTTGCACCACCCCCACCGGCACCCACACCACCGGCCACCTAACACCCCTACACACACACCCCTTTCATGGCTACATACAACTGCTTAACGCTTTTAGTCCTTTCGAGTCGACATGTGCCATCATTGCGCAATTTTGAACTGGTTGAGTGGCAGCATAAGTGCCGCATGGAGTTGCCACAGGGCGTTGCAAGCAGACGAATTTAATATCTTAATGCAAAATATGTAATAGAATGCATTATTAAAATTTGTAATAAGTCGACAACATTTCAAAGCCAAATTCATAGTGCAAAAGGAGTTAGGGCGGGAGCTGGAGCGGGAACTAGAGCAGGCGAGAGCGAGAGAGCAGCGGACATATGCAATCTTTGAAATATGAATCCTTTACAAATGGCAGACATGTTTGTTGACACTGAGGCAAGCAGCCGGCACTACAAACTCTAGTTGAAAGGGCAGATACCCCTGTTCTCTCCTCCTCACTCCCTTTCTCTCGCTGTGTCTGTTTTTGAGCTACAATACAATGAATCTCAGCCCAACTATTATACTCATCAAATCCATAATGCTGTCGGTCTGTCTGTCATTGCCATTAGATTTTTTGATGCACCCCTAAACAACTGAGCGCATTTTTCTAAAAGAAAGGACTGCGTTATAGGGTGGGGATATATATTCTTGCATGCTGCAAAAATATTATCAAAGTCTCCCAGCCTCCGAGCTACGCAGACAAATTAGCAGAGTGTTTGATTGCAAGCCCAGCACAAACTAAATATAGTAATGGCACAATTGCACATTTAAACTAAATGCTTAGGCATGGATGTTGTGGGCGTGGCTGCCTGCAAACGTTTTGTTCATGGGGCTCCCGCTAACGAGCGTCTACAACAAAAGCAATTTAGCCAACGCACTTTCGTGTCAAAAGCACATGCAAGTTGTAAACAACGCACGCATATTAACACGCACTTTAGGTACTTTAGGGTGCTCCTTGTTTTTCAACGTATTATCTTTTATTTTGTCGAGATGCGATTTTGTCCATAGTCCGGAGACTATGATTTAAAAACTAGAAACTTCAGCCTTAAAATTCTCAAATATTCTTTTAACACAAGCCTAATAAGCTTGTAGAATGGAAGTTACGAGTTTCCCACAGTTTTTATTATTTCGATTTATATACATGACTCTAAAAATAACATTCATTTAATTTGGCAATCCGCCCGAAAATGTTTAAGGACACAGTAATTTTCATCTAATATATTCATTAATACTGACTATGGTAATATTGCACCAGCTTAACCGCATTAAGAATTTCCTATTAATAACAACTACAAAATGGAAATATTGCTTTAAGACATAAAAAGGAACATTGAAAAACATTGCATAAGCTTATTGTTAAAATAAATATGTGGACTAGTGTAGTTCGGTTGAAACTATGGTTTAACCTAATGTTCACCCTAACTAATATACTTGTACTGAGAGCAGCTTGAGAAGTCTCTATTTACAGTGACCTGCGCTAAGCTTCAGCGAAGCGAAGCTCAAGTGACTGCTAATTGTAGAGAGAAAAAAAGGCCAAAGATATTCTGGCCAAGGGTATCCTTGGGGCATTGTGGGCATATCAATGATTAACAAAATTATGCTGACAAGGTAGCTGTGAAAATGGCGCAAGTATTTATTAATACAAATTAAGATGTTATCGTCTTAAATTGAATTGACGTGCCCCCCAACCACCCCCGAGGCTATACAAAAAGTAGAAAAAAGCGCCAGAAATGAGCAGCTTAATGTAGTCAAAACAAAACAAAACAAAACAAAACAAGAGAAAATATAAAAAACCAGCAATGCAAAGCAAAAAGCAAGGCAATTAGATTGGGGCAGCAGCAAGGAAGGCAGGAAGGAAGGAAGGGACTCTTGGCTGGTTAGGGGTGCCAAGCAAACAAAGCAAACCAAAGCGAAGCAAAGCTGAGCAGGAACGAATTGTAATGCGCACACAGCGAAGAAAGCTCACAAATTAGCAAATTTGAGAATCAGAGCGCGCAGCAACAAAAAATATGGAAAAACAAAATGCAAAGCAAACAAGCGAGCAAACAGCACAATAAGAAAACTGCCTTCGAAGTGCGTGTGGGCGTGGACTCTCGAGAGGGCAAGGACATGCAAAAATACAAATGTTTTCTCATGTGCAACAAAAATGGAGTTCTGGAGAAATGAGGTGAGACTGGTGAGCTTGAGTGGCAAGTGCCCCCAAAAGCGAAACAAAAAGGAAATCAAATGAAATGAAAGGTCCTGTTCGGTGGGGGGGAATGAAAGGGGGCGGGTGGTGAGAGCATAAAGCACAAAAAATATAGAAATAAAAAACACCGAGCAGCAATAATAAACAATTGTGCGATGGAAATCCGCGATTGTAATCCGCAATTTGTACGGCTTTTGTTGAACGCTGCACCACCCACCCCACCCCTCCACGACCCACTCCACTCCGACCAATCAACAATTGGGGAGGCCCCATGGGCTGGCCGTCAGTCGTCGTCGTCACTTCCGTCACCATCAACGGCCCCTCGCTAACCAGACACCATCTTCATTTCATTTCACTTCACTTTTTATACATTTTTTATAAATTTTCTTCTCTTCTCTTGTTGCCTTTTTATCTACAGAAACAATTGCAACGCAATCTGGCCTCAACAAAAGTAATGGCAATAATACCGCACGCAAAAACAACACAGTTGACTGACTAAGTGACTGCGGTCACTAACGGCGGCTGGAGCGGTGGGGTGGTCGGCTGGGTTGGGTGGATTTGTGGGGACAAGCGGGTAGCTTGTATCAGTGATACAAAAGACAGACAGCAGCCAGCAGCCAGCTTCTGTCTGCTATGCGTTGTTGCTGATAATAAGCTCAAACACACACACACATATACATACTATGTATATATAATAATCTATATCAATATATGTATATACATGTATGTGTTGCAAGCTTTGTTTGCACCTGCTGTTGATTGGTGTGGCATTGTCGCAACAACTTTTGATTTGCCAGCTAATTACAGCCTTCAACTTTATTTCAATATTCAATCTTAATTTCAATTTAAATTTGCAGCCTTCAACTTTATAACAAATTACAATTCAATTAGAAATACTTTGCCTTAAACGGGTTTTTTTTTAAGTGAATCAGAGCTTTTATATGCTTGGATTTATTATAGTAGAGTAAGTTAGGGAAATTCTGTATACCAAATAGCTCATAATATATAGTATAAGAAATCTTGGGCATTCAATAAAATTTAATATAATAAACATATAAAATACAAACAGAAATGTAAGCTGCAGCTACTATTAAAGTTAATTATACTTATCAATAGAAGAGTATTGAAACGGGCCTTATATATATGTGTGTATTATATTATTATATAATGCACAGTCTCGTTAAAATCGAATTTCATTTGTATTTTTAAACTAAAAGGTAACAAATAACTTTTTTATTTTCGATTTTCATAAAAGAGTTCTAATTAAATAAATAATTAAAAGTTAAAGCTTAAACCTCATAGAGGTATACATATATTTCCATCTGGATGTTATGGTACAGCTTCTTCGCTTAATAAATATATATGTAAAGTACAAAAAGCCGAAAAAGATACATGGGATACAAATAGGATCTATTGTTTTCTCATGCTTCTAAATAAATATTATCGGACTTGATTTTTTTAAACTGTAACTTGTAATCCCTGCTAAGATTCTTAAGCTAAAAATAAAAATGAAACAATTTATTGTTTTTAGAAATTAATGACCACACTTCGATGGGTGGCATATTCTTAGTCATTTTCATAATTCTTGTTAGCTCATTTGCAATTTCGAAAGTCTAATATATATTATATCATTTAACATATTTATAGTTAAATATTTATTGGGTCTATTAACTCGCATACCAGGTGTTCCAAATTGTTAGTTTCTTATATATATTTGCATAGAAATGAACTTCATGGCAATTAAAAAATTCCTCTAGATTGATTAAAATTTTGGGGCGGAAGTTGAGGTAGATTTCACGACATTCAGGTTTCAATAACATTGACCAAGTGGGTTGGGGGTGGGCAATGCAAATGCAAAGAGACGAAGTGCGCATTAATTAAAATGTGAAACCTAATAAATTTAAATTACAACTTTCAATAAAAACTTTTTAACGCTCGCCTTTTGCCTGCAGTCAGCTCACCACCCCCGCCCTACCGCTCGACAGCTGCTACGCGGCTGCTGGGACAGTGGAGGATGAGCTCGAGACAAGGAGTTGGAGCCTTAAAACTTTCATGCGCTGAAATTATTTAATGAGCACGAAAATTGCGGAGCCGCAGCAAAAAATAATAATAATAAAAGTAGAAAAGAAAAAAATGTTATAACAACAAGCTGAAGCTGGAGCAGAAGCAGAAACAGAGAAGCTCTAGGTAGCAACCCCCAGAGTAAAAAGTAGACAGCCCATGGAAGCGGCAAGTGAAAGGGCTGAATATGAAAACCCACGCGCGACAAATAGATAACCTCAGGTACAAATTAATAAACATGCAGCGCCCAGGCGCACGTACTCCTGCCGCCGCAGGACTTGGGACGTAGAACGTAAGCCGCCAGTGCCAGAAAGAAAGAGCACACAATTCTTTCTTATTTATTTATTTTTTTTTTGGCTGTGGGGGTAACCGAAACAAAACACAGCAGAAGCTGCAGCTGAAGCTGAAGCTGAGGCTGAGGCAGAAACTTGGCTGCTGAAAGTTTTGGCAGCAAACTCAGTGGACGGGGAAAGGGGAGGGTAGGGGAGCAAAGCTCACAGTTGTGGTGTGCCTTTGTTTTTCTTGTAATCAAAAGCGTTTTCATTGTTTAACAATTAAATTGCTGGAAAAGGCATCATTAGCAGTCGCCAAAAAAAAGAGCGAGAGAGAGCGTCAAGTAACTTGGCTGCTCTTTTTGCTCTCACACAAGTCACAAGTCGCATCCGGGCAAATCCAGGCGGAGAGTCTATATACATATATAAACTATATAATATATTTATGTGTGTGGTTGAGTGTGTGTGTGAGTGTGTGTGTGTGTGTGCTCACTTGAAAGCCTTAGCAATCCGGCAAAACAAAAGGCGGCGCAGTAACTGAAAATAGCTCACTGGCAATACCCCACGGTAATGGGACGACCATTAATGTTACAGCAACAAGGAAAGAGCAACAGGACCAAGGCTTCCAACTACTGCAGACACAGTGGGACGCAAGATGAGTTTTTTTTTTTGCCGAATTCGTTACACATTAAATATATTCTGAAAAGCAAAGAGATTTTAGTCTGATTGATTGATTGGGTAATAATAATGTCAATTCGAGCTTTTCAATCGTTTATTTTTGTTTCATTAAAAGTGTTTGGAATTAAATACATAATCTTGTATAAAAGGCATTAGCATTAGTAATTTAGGTTTGCATCTACTCACTATTGTACCCTACTCTATATCTGCGATCTTCATTATGTTGTTTCGATATTTTTTAATTTGTTTTAATTTCATATTCAATGTTCTCAATTTTATCTTAGCTTTTAGAGTTGGAATTTTGCCTGCAACACCCACTGTGTCCTGCACAGAGAACGCAGCATCCCAAATTGGAGTTCTGCTTGGTAACGGTGGCAGAGCTCACTTGCAGAAAGACAAACACAACACCAGAGACTTGAGCAGACAGCGATAGACGGCGCGGCGGCGTCTCAAACAAGGTGCACACTGCGGCTGGGGGATTGTGGATCCGGGGGTGGGGTGTGGGTGTGGGCGGCTTTGGCATTGAGCCAGAGCTACTGTTAATGGTGATGGTTAACTTTTGGCATAACAGCAAAAGAGTTAAAAGGCCACCGGGACAGTAGTGAAGGGGCGGAGCGGGGGCATACTGTTGAGGCATTACGTGGAATCAATTTCGTTGGTTGGAGAAATTATGAGCAGTCTCGCTTTCGCTCTCGCTCTCGCTCTCTCGCCTTTGTCATCTTGGGCAATCTTAAATTTTTACCGCCCCGACCTTGCTGCGCTAAACTTTTGTGCAAACAGTTGTTTAAATATCCAGTAAACACAGCACACAAAAGGGTTAAATTCATAATATGGCCAAATTAGATACAACGGGCAAGCGTTCAGCAATGTGGGAGTGGGTGGGTGCGGGGGTTGGGGCAACGGTCATAGAATAACATAATAGAACACGCCTTACCCTTTGTCCTTAGTCCTTAGCTGCGGCTGCTGCCGCTTGTTGTTATTATTTTTGTCCTCGTCGTCGTCTCTCCACACCAAACGCATAATGAATTCCCAAAAGGAAATTTTCATGAATTTGCTTACAAATTTTAATACTTTTTCTTGTCGCTACAACCACCACCCCCTCGCCCAGCCAACAGGCTTTGTCTACACTTAACTGGCGCACAACTCATCGCAACAGCGAGGATAATTGCCGCGGATTTTTATGCAACAATTTTCGAATCAGACGTACACTTGAACTCTGCCTTAAAGTATTTTAACCATTTACAAATAAATACTTAAGATTTATAATAATTTGCTTTGGAAATAATGCTAATGGTGTATAATTATTTTTTATATGCCGTATCCACAAAAACTTTCATGCGAACTATAAGATAAAATAGGATAAGAATACATTCAAGAAACTTAGCCACTTAGTTTGGACTCTAACTAGCTTAAAATAAGCATTTAGATTTTAAAATTTGTTTGCTTTACTTAACTTTGGTAAAGTTTAAATTGTTCCACTAAATTCTAAAAATTAGTAATAAAAACATATCTATTTATGTCAACTATGAACAGTCGAAGGTTAATGAAAATGATTAAAAACAACTATTTAACTTTAATTAAAATAAGTATTTCAAATTCATTTTTTTTTTTTTTAGTTGTATAAGCTTATTAAATATTCATTGTATTGTGAAACCCCCCATCATATATGGCTTATTGTTATTTATTAGTAGTTAAATAAGTTAGCGGGTTAGAATAAACTAAAGACCTTGTCCATCAGGGAAATACTCTCAAAAAATGTTATGTGAAATTTTCACAAAATATACAAAAGATAAAATAGTTTTGAATGCTAGCACAAACTTTGGATTTTAGATTTATTTCCATGCTTACTTACTTGTTTTAGCAAGGGTTTAAAATGTTGTTTGACCATAATACGAGTACTACTACTTTTTTCAGCTACTCACCACCAAGCTCTCAGGAATTTAATTAAAATATATTTCAATCAATAGAAATATTTTCTGCAGTCTGGCATAAAATCTCATATTTCTCATATGCATATTATTAAAAGAAAACTCCATTTTGTGTACTGTTTAGAGCATAATGACAACAGCAATTTAAACCCTTAAATTGGATTTGATTTTATTTACCACGCACTCACACACACACACACATACTGAGTTGTAATATAGGGAGTTGACGACCACACATCAAGTAATAATTATGCATGATTTGGGGTAGGTTTCTATTGTGTGCGAGTGAGTGGACGAATGAGAGTGAGAGCGTGAGCGAGAGCATGGGGTGTAGTAAAAATAATTGTTGCTTGGTCGCTATGTCGACGCAACTATTAAGGACATTAAAAACTTGCGCCCTCGCACACACACACACACACACACACACATAGACGGATGATGCTTGTTTTAAATGTAGTCAGGAGCAAAGAATCTGATGGATTCAAGAGCAAACTCTCGCCCGCTGCTCATCAACCTCTAATGATGAAAGCAACCCCATGTTCATGCCCATTGTGCACATTTAAGACTTGTTGTTGCTGCTGCTGCTGCTGCCGTCTACTATCCAGGGATTATTTGTGCGGTTTACAGTTTTTAATTATGCACCGCGACATGGAGATGTAGAGCATAGAGAGAGATTGAGAGAGAGGAGAGCGGCAGATGGAGAGCTAGCAATGGCAAAGCTGAGAGCCACAAGATGAACAAATTCTTTTTTTCCAAGGGGTGAACTGAAGTGGTGGCATACAAATGGAATGGAATGCATCACTCGTTGCTGCCACACACACACACACACACACACATACACACTCATATATTATATATACATATATATTTATATGCATGGCTCAAGCATTTACAAAATGAAGGACGTTTTACCAGCTCGCAAATTTTTGCCTTGTTTGCAGTTTGGCTTGGATCTCAATGGGCTTGGGCTTTGGCTTAGTCCATGACATTTGACTGGACTTTAGCTATATATCTGTAAGTACATATATATGTACGTCTATCTGTGTGCAAGTTTATATAAACTGCAATGCCTGAGCTACAAATATTTGCATGCAAACAGCAAAAAGCAAACAGACCTTGGGAGTTTTACTGCAAATAGCAAACGCCAGACAGCCATGTGTCTATTGAATTGAAAGTTTGTTCATTAGACAGGCGCTAGGAGCTGTATATCAATCTTCTTTGTTCTTGGGCACATACATTTGAGTATGAAGCCCCAATCCTTCCCGCGTTAGTTGAGATCAACAGAAACATTAATCCCACTACTGTAAAAATAAGTTGTCATTTTCATTTTTGAATATTTTCCGAATCAGATTGGTCATTCACCTTATAAATAAAAATATTCGAATTACTAATAGCCTACTAATCATAGATCATGATTCGCATAATTTCTGGAATTATAAAAAAAAAAAAAGAGCATGGCTTGAATAAAATATGAAACGGATTCTCAATATTTCATCGCAGATCAGTGATCTTACAGTAGCTCACCTGAAAAGTAAATCAATACTCGGCTCAAGCTAATAATATTATTTATAATTATATTTGGGTACTGGGTGTGGTCCAAGCCAAGTTAACAGAGTTCCGCAGAGATCGTAAGACGATAAAAGGATGTCTGTTCTCCGATCGCAACAATGCGCCATTACGCCATAATTACAATTGACGTGCGCACAATGGACACAACAACAACAACAACAACAACAATAGTTTTGGCTAAAGACGCGCTGCTCTCGGCTAAGTCCGATTTGGGTTCTGTTTTTTTCACATTGTGCCTGTATCTATATCTATACATGTAGCTATGATTGCATATTCGCCGCAGATGTTTGATACAGCTTAACTCAACTGCAAATACAAATTATGAAAATATTGATCAAATTTCCGCTGCCCCAGCTAGACAATAGCACCAGCATACGCTGCCAGAGATTACAAGTAGTTCAAATTATTTGCAATCGCAGTTACAAAAGACCCGCCCACCCACATATAAATTTATAATTTCAACTTATTTTTTGGTATTCAATTAAATTCAAGTGCTACCAGGGACCGTAAATAATAGTTATGAGTTTCAAAAAATTGAGGCTCAAATCCGTAAAGACGGATTTTTAAAATAATTTAAATGATTAAAACTAATTTTATAATTACACATTACTTTTAATTTTATATAAAAATAATATATTATTTTTTAATTTTTCTTATGTATAATGATATGTCAATGAAGTTTTTAATTGTAAAATTTAATACCCAAGCTAATATTTTTACTTACGCAAGTAAAGTTAAAAAATATTATTCATTTCAAAATTTTAAAAACTTAAGCAATTTTAATTCATAGGTTTTTTTTAAGAAAATTGATTATAAGGATTAAAATTATTATTTTAATTATTTATTTTTATAATTTAAAATAATTTAAGTAAATGAAATCAACAATTAGAATTTATTTCATTTCTAGACCAGCCGTCGCAAGCGAAATACCTATGGGATTACTTTGGACAAGCGCCTCACCTTTGGTCCACATCTGAAGGCTACGGTAAAAAGATGCAAGCACAGGATCCAACAACTTCGCTGGCTGATTAATCGAAAGAGCACCTTACCGCTCAGGTGCAAAAGGGCGGTATATGCACATTGTATCTTGCCAATGTGGCTCTATGGAATTCAGATTTGGGGAATCGCCGCTAAGACAAATTATAAGCGAGTCCAGGTATTACAGAACCGAGTGCTGAGACAGATAACAGACTGCCCCTGGTATGTGCGAGGCTCTACCCTACACAGGGACTTGAACATACACACAATTGAAGAGCAAATCGGCCGCCACACCAGCCGGTACAGAGACAAATCGGGCGCCACACCAGCCGATACAGAGACAAATTGCAGCGACACAAGAGCCGTCTCGCTAGACGCCTACTTCCTGCCCGTCCGCTTAGACGGCTCAAACGGGTCTCTGACCTTTAAAAAGAAAACCAAAAAATCAAATTTACTGCAATAAAACAGCAAATACAATTTTATATATATATGTGGCTTGAAATTTCGAGGATTAAATATAACTGTTTGGGTAGCCTTCAAAGATACTTTGAACGAGTGAAGCTAAAAACAAATTGATTTAATGCAAACATCTATTAAGGCTATTCAAAAAAAAAATAAGAAGTTTAAAACGAAGTGAGGTAATTAAGGAAGATCATGTACATATTTTTATTTGATTACAATATATTTTATATTGTATACCTAAAAAAAATTAGTTTTTGCTCTATACTCTATAAGTTTGAAACTTTTGAAGCATGTTAAGCATTTAAATCATCTAAATTGAAGAGCTGTGTAATTTAATTAATAGTTCGGTTAAAAAAGACGAAATCGGTACATAAATTTTCCAAAATCTATCTAATTAGCTTTAGGCTTTCATGTTATATATAGTATCATAAAAATAAAAATAAATAGTGTCTAGCATCGATTATAAATATGTTTGAGTCTCTAAACGAGATGCGCAGTTTGTTTTGATTTGCTTTTATTGTCCTTGATCGCTTTTGGTTTGTGGGTGCTCTCGTATCTCATCCCGAGACTTTTATTGGGCTTTACTCTTTAGCGGCATCATTATGAGTGAGAGAGTGCTCTTAATGAATGCCGAGATCTTTTCGGGTACTGCAGCCTGCATCCGTTCCACGTTGCGGTAACGCTCATAAACGGAGCACGGAACTGGACCAAATTTTATGAGTTGTCGGCCATTATGAAAACGAACAGGCGTACGAGCGCGCGACAGAGGAGAAAGGACAAAGGACAAAGGACAGACGAGAGACGACAGAGGACATATTCGAAACCCTTTTTCAAGCAAATTTTATCACCCGGGTTAGAGTAAAGTTCTCATGAAGCCATTGTAACCCTTTCACTTAATTATTGGGCACATTATGTGCCATATTCATGGCAACCAGTTGCCCAGACGCATAAAGGACGACGCCCAGGCACAGGCACAGGCACAGGCAGAGCCAAGCACAAACAATGCGAACTTCTATATAAAGCGTGTAGAATGTATATACTCTATATATGCACATATATAGGACGCCTGGCTACCTGAACGCAACGCAACCCAAATTGTGCAATAACCCAAGCCCAAGCTCGCGCTTCACCCTTCATCACTACGCGGCGCAGATTTCACGCATTCATTGAGTAAAATGTTTGTGAAGGGCGCTGCTGAGCGATAATTGCACCACCGAAAACCCAACTAAACCCACGAGCTCAGCCGAGGCAACCAAGATACAACCAGAGCAACAAAAATAACAAACAGGCCCTACTAAGTATCTTCAGCATGCGAGTGCTCGTTCATAGCTCAATACTCAATAGACTCAACCCAAAACCACCCACCACGGCACAGTTCCATGGGCTGATTACCATGATGCCGCGACCAATGCTAAATCAACATTTGCAGTTTTCCCACTGGCAGCAGCAGCAGCATTTCAAGCTGCCCATCAAACCAAGAGACTTCTCTCTACATTTCGTTTACCTTACGCACTTCAAACTATTTTAGATACCATTTAAGACAAGCTGCTACTCAATGACGTGGCTTGTATTCAAATCCGAAACAATGATTTGTCCAAATAACTGTTGTGTAATTTAATATGTGTCAAATAAATGTAATAAATACATTTCATATCCCTGCGGCTCAGTCTTGCTGGCTGAGCTTCCTTAATGGAATAATTAGCTTTACTACTCTATTACTACCACTACGACTCCTAGACCAGTCATGGATTTATCAAAATGAATGTACAGAGCTTAGTCTCGTTGCTCCCTTAATACGTCAACTTTGACTAGTTCTACACTAGTCCATATAATGCATCAGAAGGAATACATTGGAGTGAGCCAGTAAAACCGCAGAGAACCTTGAATCCATACAAATGTTCTTGCTTATGAAACGTAATCGTTGTAAACTTAAAAATAATTAATGGACTTTTAATATCATTTGTGTCGGCGTAAATTGTATATTTATAAAAAAAAAATCCAAAAACGATTTATTGACACGAAGTCAAGTACAATCGAGTCACACACACACACACACACACACACACACATACGTATGCCTTATTATTTTGTTGTTTTTTTGGAGGCTGGACATGAAATCGGGTTGCACTGATTTCATGGGAGAAAGAAAGAAATATGGTCATGCTATTTGGCTACAAGTATATCAAACTCAAAGTCAAATCTAGCTATGCGTATGTGTGTGCGTGTGTGTGTGTTTGTGTGTGTGCACACCACAGGGCCTCGGACTCTCTCACTTGACGCTTAACGCTGTGCCAAGTGTGAAAAATGATTGATCGATTTCGATTTCGATTCGTGCAGCTCACAAAAGGGCGCCTTGCTGTTTATAAAGAACTTCGACATTCGACATTCGTTTTAGACGCTGGTGTGTCAGGGGAGGGGCGGAGTGGGGCGGGGTTACAACAAGCAAACAGACGACAGCAACGACAATCGGCATAATAAGATAGCAATTATTTATCTCAAACTGAATAAAGGCAATTTTTTGATTAATGAAAGCATTGCATAAAGCATAAAAATCAGAAAGAAAAGTAGACAGGCAGAAAGAAAGAAAGAAAGAAAGAAAGAGCGAGGCAGAGCGAAAGGTTAAGAAATGAAAGTGTTGACTGGCAATATCAGATATTTCCATTAAACCATTTGTCCTCTAATAGTCACCTACAGCTCACAATTCGTCTTGCATTTGAGGGAATTCATAATTTATTTTCAAACTCGAAATTGATGTGATTTGATTTGATTTGATGACCTCTTTGTGAGTGTATAACAAAGGGAGAAAAAAGAGAGAGGGAGCTGTTGAGTAAAGTATCTTAAAAATTCAGCTATATATAGCAAAAGCTTAGCCATCGGTCAGCTACTTGTAAACAATTCGCAAATGCAACATTTATTTGACCTTAACGCGCAGAATGCTTAAGCTTTAAATACTGTTATTTAGCTATTTATTTACCGCAATGAGTAGGCTTTCAATTTTTATGGCACATAAATTAAGCACTTAATACGAAATTGCCAACAACGCAACAAAAAAAGGCACGCAAAATATTTAAAATTAACAGCCAAAATATTTATTTGCGTGTGTGTGTGTGTGTGTGTGTGAGTAAAAATATTTTTGCTGCCTTGGAAAACAAAAATTTTGCGTTAAAAAATAGCAAAAACTGAAAGTGTGTTGGCAAGAATTTTGCGTAATTTCCAAATATGCACTGAGGAATTGAGTTTAAATTCAATTTTAGCTAAATTTAAAATTCCATTAAATAAACAAATTTAGGTAAATAGTTAAATGTAATCATATTGTTTGATGCTTGCAAATAAAGCACGTCCTATAAGGATTAGAATGTTAAATAAAACAGCCAGCTACACTTAATAGCAATTAAATTTGCAGCTGATACTTTGATTGCATTAAAGCATTTATTCGTATGCTTAAAGCTTAAGCGTTTTAATTAGAAACTTAAATCCGAATTTCAGCTAAAAATACACAGTAGAAATATGTGTATATAGGAATAGTACATGGCACTATGAAATACATATACATACATATGTATGTACATATAGGATACATTGATGTTGACCAGTTGTAAGTCCACAAATCCTTATTAGATTATATAACACGTATTCATATGTATGCGTGGCTTTTATATAAGAAAAACCAAAAAAATATAAAGCAGGCAATGAAAGCAAATCAAAAGTACATAAAAACAACAACAGCAGCAGCAGCAATGCTTAATATTGTGTCCAGCACAGTGGGTGGGGCAAGAGGCAGAGCAAGAGACATGGCAAGGGAAAGGGGAAACTGAGTAGCGTTAGCTACTGTTTCGGGTGCCTTTGTCACCAGTGTCGGAGCTCGAATACTATTGGTGCAGGAGACAGGAAAAATCGCCCCCATATTAAAGTGTCGTTTCATGTGACACCAATAGCACACACACACACACGCACACACACGAATAAGTACACACACACACACACACACACACAACAATATACAAATTTGTGGCGCAATCGCATAGCCAGTAAAGTAAAGTCGTCGTGCCGTCGCAAGCGAGAGGTGTGCTCTCTCACACACACAGACACACAGACACACAGGCAAGTACAGTGAGAGAGACACTTACACATACATGCAACGGGGCAGACCAGTCATTGGTGTTTACTAAAAAGAGACAGCCAGCATGCGCTCTCGCTTCCACTTAGCGCTTGTGGCTGTTGGTCGACGACGACGCACAGTGGACACGACATCAAATGACAAAATTTAGAGAAAAAAATAGTAAGCATACAAAAAACGAACGACCAAAAAGTAACGTGTGACGAAGGCAAAAGCGACTGCAACTAGATTTTTGCTTATAAGGCACCCCCACCACCAACTCCTCTAATGAGACGAAGACAAAACGACGGCAATTTCAAGTAAGCTACACACAGTGTGCTTGCTGTCGCAGTTGGCGTCGCTGCCGGCAGCGGTTTGGTCATAAAAGCAGCGACAACGACAACGAAACGGGCAACGACAACAACGAATTGGTCTGGGCTGGCCCATTGCCATTTCATTCGTACTAACACTGCTGGGGCCAACTCGTTTCAGCTCTGTCACACGCGCACGCTGGCTAATGGGGCTACGACACACACACACACACACACATAGAGCAGGCCCCACGAGAGAGCAAGTAGCGCTCTTTCTGGTTGGCGAGCAAATGACACTCTGGCCGTGCTCAGCGAGTATGAGCTGACCGAGGCGAGGCGAGCGACGTTTGGAGTGGGAGAGCCGAAAGGTGCGTGAGAGCGGGCAGGTGTATTGGTATGGGTGTACGTGCGCTGACCGAGCGAGCGAGCGCAAATACGTCGCATGTCAACCACTCTGGTCCACAAACACACTCGCACTGGACGACAGTGTGCAAGGAGGCCAGCAATAGCCCCAAAATACAATTTTTTATACATACACACAGCATCACTTGCGTTGACCATGCGTAGTGTAAGTTGTAGGTGGGAGTGATGCATTTCCAACAATCCAAAAAATATTTATTATTATTTAAAAAAATGATTTTAGAATTCAAAAACACAGATAGGGCCTCAAGCTAATTTGAAATTATGAGCAGCAACACTGTTAAGAGAATCTTCCAAAAGCAAGAAATGTGTTTCTCTTTGATTTGCGCACTGCTTTGCCGACCGACACACACAAGTGTAAGCGAGCGACAGAGAGAGAGAGAGACAGGGAGAGCTAACAATTGCCAGTAGCGCCATCGCAGGCGTTGTTGAGTGTGTGTGTTTGTATGTGTGTAATGATGACCCAAACGACGACAAAGTGACATGGCCTAAGCACAACACACACACACACACACACACACACACACACACACATACACTCATGCTCACACACACACAAATATACAACTGCAGACCAATTCCAATAGCGCGCCTCTCTCACTCTCCCTCACACTCACACTCGTTCGCTCTAAGCAGCAGCAGACAAATATACGCGCTCGTTGGCTGTGGCTGTGGCAGCGACTGCGGCGGCCTCTGTGTGCTTCAGGTAGACATTTGTGGGGCAGTTTACGTTGAACTTGTCCGTTGTGTGTGCTGTGCTGGTTGCGTGTGTCGCACAGTCTTCGCTTCTGCCGTCGCTCGCAGAGAGAGCACAAGAGCGCACTGTAAAGTGTCACCCACCCCTTCAGTTGCTGCTGCTGCCGCCGCAGTCGCTGCTGCTGCTGCTGCTGCTGTCGCTATCATTGCCATTGCGTGTGTGTGTCTCTCTCTCTTTGTGTATTTGCTGCTGCCGCCGCTCTGCCTGTCTCTGTCGCATTTGTCGTCGTCGTCGCAGCCGTCGTCGTCGTCGCGGTCGTTCGAAATTTTTTCTGCTCGCAGCCGCACGACAATCAGTGTCACCCACGACTTTCGAAGGAGTGGATCTCTCTTCTACGCTTCTTCGCTTCTGCTGCTGCTGCTGCCGCTGCTGCTGTCGTCCCGCAGTCACAGTCACCATTACCGTCACATTGTTGTCAACTGTTACTGCTATTTCGTTTAAACACGTTCGCGTCTCTCGGCTCTTCGTTCGACATACAAACGCATTGCCGTCGCCGTCGCTGTCGCGTTCGGTACACGCATGAAACAAAAAACAAAACAACATTCAAACAAAAAAAACACAATTTTTTTCAAATCAAACTACAATTGACAAAAACAAAATATGTGCAGAAAATTTTTTTGGTGAATTTTTAACAAACAAAAAACTTGAAATAAAAGTGAGCAAAAGTCAATTTCAATCAAAAACAATTAGCATTCGAATTGCAAATACATCTCTGAAAATTGTAAGTAAATTTTTGTTTTTAAATTCGATATGTGTATTAAGTGCTGTGCATTTGCCGTCGGCTAAAATTCTGGCGAAAAATAAATTAGAAAACATTTTTCATCTTGCTCTAAGATTTTTGTCTTTAAACGCAAATTAAGTTACAAATGCGACTAGCAAACAACAACAACACCAGCAGCAATTTCTACATTATTGTGACTCTTGAGCGTTCATTGCTCCTTGATTTGTTGCTGCTGTTGTTGATGTTGCTGTTGTTGTTGATGTTGCTGTTGCTTGTTCGCTGATTATTATAATGTGTACTAACAACAACCATTAACAGAAGTTGTCCCTCTCGCTTGGTCAGCTCTTGGAATTTTTGTGACTTTCAACATGCCGATCATAAAAAATACAACAACAACAACATGATGCTGGCCATCAAAAGTTGTGATTGGTTTTTTTTTCGCTTGTCGTCTCTTGTCTCTTTTATTTTAAAGACATTTTAAGCGTTTGACAAAAATAATTAACTCATGTACATACATGCACACACACCTATGTACATACATACATAGGTGTAAACACAATGAGCATTCGCCAAAATAAATTGAACCTAGTTAGCGGGAAAAAAGCTAAGGCAAACCGTATTTTTACAATAAGATGTTTGAGCTTAACTTTTCTAAATTTCTAATCGAATGTAGTTAAAACTTATTAAATTTGCATTTTAGCTGATCTGCCACAAAAATATTAATATTATATAGAATGTAGGTGGTTTGTTTTTACTAAAAACAATCTAATTGAGCCCAGTTTCCGAGGAAGAGGCAATCATAACTTTAAATATAAAGTTTACATACAAAGGAAACAGATTTGGCTTGGACTCTCGTTAACCAATCGAGAATTATATATTAATTAGTTTAGGTTTTCATAATTGAACCAAGCAGTGGGGAAAAAAACTAAGACGTATATATTTGAAGTTATAGTTGCTTGGATTTTAATTGGCCAACAGCAACTATAATTAATATTAATAAAATATATTAAAAGTCAGCAGTGACATTAAAATTTATTGACATTGTATAACAATATAATATTAATTTAACGACATTTGTCTGCTCAACAAAAAAAATATTTCTGCATTGTAACCATTTTTCGAGAATTCAAGTTTAGTTCAATTTGTCTAACTTCTAAATTGTACTTGGCTAGCAAGATTACGGCTAAGACTCGTGTAATTTGTTGGGCTTACTATGATTTTTATTTTGGATTAACTCTTTTAAATTTCTAAACTTTAAGAATTCAATATATAAATGATAATTGAAATGACGAGAAGTTAAGTTTACTTTGGTTTCCAACTTTCAAGTCACTGACTTTTTAGCTATTTGAGACTTTAACTGCTGATGTGTAATTTGTAGCAGCTACACTTGTGTGGTTGTATGTGTGTGTTTGTGTGTGTGTGTGTGTGTGTGTGTGTCTTGTTGTGTTGTTAGGCATTTAAGATTGATTCCAAGTGATAGCGACGAGGCACCCAAATGTCAGATTTGTTCGACATGATGATGATGATGCTGATGCTGAGGCTGATGCTGATGCTGTAGCTAAGCTGCCAGCTTCCAACAATTGTCCCCAACTTGACGCTGCCCGGTCGCTGCTCATCAAAACAGTAGCTCTAAGCGGGAAGCAGTTATAACAAACAAAAAAAAACAAACAAAAAAAAAGCAGAAATATAAAAAAGTAGCTTTTGGTTTTAGCGGCCGATCGCCGCATGTTGTCGTCTGTTGTCGTCTGTTGTTGTTCTTGTTGTTGTTGTTGTTGCGGTTTTAATGGATGTATGGTCAGGTGGGTGCCAGAGCACGGACGGACAGTGGATCAGAGTGTAGTAAGCTGTAAAAGCTTCACTTGGCTTCGCGACTGACACTTCAGATCAGTTGGCAAAATGAATGCCTGGGTCGCAGTGGACTCTATACTAGAGTTTGCCCCACTGTGCGGCTGCAGCATTTACGATTTAATTGCGCAGCAAATTTGAAATCTTTGCAAATTGGAATGCATGTTGCCCCACTCAGTTGACAAAGCAGCGTACTGGGGTTCAGACTCGACTCAGTCCACGGATGATAACGCCAAAGTCGCAAAAGTTGCGCAACTTTTTTCTTTTTCGATTTCCAATCGTTTTCTGTTTCTTTTTCTTTTTCTGTTTTCTTTTGCAAGCTGTCGCAGCGCTCAGAGCTGCCTCCTGGCTTAGTTTCCGATTAGGATTTACACCCTGCTCAGCCCCCGGCCCCGCCCCGTCCCCCTGCCCACCTCTCTGATTGCTAACTGCTTGACCGATTGACTCGGTGAGCATTTGATTGACAGGCTCGGCACTTTGGACTCACGAGCTGCTGCCGGTTGACACCAACTGCGATATGCGGGATGCCTTTAGCTTTTAATGCCCTTTGTGTTTTTATTCTCATGAGGGGAATGAGGACACATTAATGGGGCAAAGCGACGAGGCGTTAAAACCAGTTCAGCTTCAGTCCACTCCAAGCGAGCGACACATGCGAAGCTCCTCAGATACATTTGTATCTCTGAAATACGCATGAGCTCACTCTCCTATTCAATTCAAATGTTTTTCAAAATACAAATGTTAGTCAACTATCTGAACAAATGGGAAGCATCAGCTTTGCTAACCTGAGTAAATGTTAATTTTTTAGCTACTTTTGTATCTCTTAGATTGTTTGCCATGCATTTTATTAATTTCTCCCTTCTCTCTCTCTCTCTCTGATTGCAGCAACTCAACCACAATGGAGCACATTATGAATCCGTTTATGTCGCCCGCCTATTTGCTGCATCCGCGCTCCTATCCAGATGGCCACTCCCACGCCCACTCGCATTCGCATTCGCACTCGCACGCCCACGCACACATGAGCGCCAAGTCACCGGCCAGCTCTCCGGGCACCGCCGGCAGCACAGGGCCTGGCAGTGCCAGCTCCAACGGCAGCTCAAAGCCCAAGCGCTGGGGCTCGCCGCCCATCAATCTGGCCGGACAGTTCATCAACCCGGCGACGGGCAAGAAGCGCGTCCAGTGCTCCATCTGCTTCAAGACCTTCTGCGACAAGGGCGCGCTCAAGATCCACTTCTCGGCAGTGCATCTGCGGGAGATGCACAAGTGCACCGTCGACGGTTGCAACATGGTCTTCAGCTCGCGCCGCTCCCGCAATCGCCACAGCGCCAATCCGAATCCCAAGCTCCACTCGCCGCACATACGCCGCAAGATCTCGCCCCATGACGGACGCACTGCTCAACAGTTTCCCGTTTTCCCGGCGGCTGCCGCAGCGGCCGCTTTTCCGGGCCTGCTGCCGCCACCGCCGCACTCACATCGGACGCATCATGGCCACTCCATGGGCTACAATCCGGCGGCGGCGGCAGCGCACGCAATGTTCGTCGGGCAGTCGGGTCTGCATAGTCTGGGACTGCTCAGAGCTGGCGCGGCGCACAATGAGCGCTTGTTTGCCTCCGAGGCGGAGGCCGAGGCCGAGTCCGAGCTGGAGGCGGACGAGGGTGAGGGCGAGGGCGAGGGCGACGCAGAGGTGGAGGGCGAGGATGAAGGCGTCTATGTGTATGTGGACATGCATGCCAACAGCTCCAGTCCGGCTAGTCAAGGCTGCCACAGCGATGCGGACGATGCGGAGGCGGAGGCGGAGGCCGAGCTCCACTGCAGCCTGAGCATGACCAGCAATAGCAACAGCTGCGAGGGCGCTCACCAACAACATCGACAACAACAACAACAACATAGAGAGCAGGAGTACCTGGAGGAACAGGATGACCAGGAGCGCGCCGAGCAGCCGCTGGACTTCAGTCTGCACAAGCGGCGAGAGGCCGACAACGAAACGGAGGCGGAGCATGAGGAGCGTCGCGCCAAACGCTCGCCCAGTCCCTGCGGCGGCAGCGGCTTCTCCATGGAGCGTCTGCTCGGCAAGCGGCGGCGCCACAACAGTCACCACAGCGCCGCCAGCTGCCCGGATGAGCACAACGCGCTGGCGCTGGCCGTGCCCAGCATCAAAATGGAACTGGAGCTCGACAGTGGCGACAGTAGTCACAGTCATGCCCACAGTCAGCACGAAGCGCACGCCCACGATTTGTCGGCGCCGCTGAACCGCAGCCCCGCTCTGCCCATGCCCCTGCCCCTGCCCCTGCCTCTGCCTCTGCCCCTGCAACAGCAGCAACAGTCACAGCTGCCCCATCCGCATTCGCATCCACATCCGCATCCGCATCCGCATCTGGCGCTGGCACCTTCGCCGCCTGCCATGCTGCTAGGCATGGACTTGGAGGAGCAGCATCATCTGCGGCTGCTGCGGACGCAAATGTTTGCGGCCGCTGCGGCTGCCGCTGCCGCACTGGGGAGCACAGCAACAGCAACAGCAACAACAACAACAACAATCGCCTAACGGTGTTGCTGCTGCCGCTGCGGCCGCCGCTGCCGCTGCCGCCGTCGCGCCCTGGAATCTGCTGTCTGAGGTCTACCGCTCCATGCTGCTGAGCAGCAGCGGCAACTTGAAGGCGCCGCCAGCAGTGCCGGCGACCACAACGCAGGCGGCTCAATACAGCGAGATGCCGCCCACAAATGCCGCAATATCCGTTTAAGCAGCTCAGGCTCAGGCGGCTCATCCTCCTGGCCGCAAACTTAGTTAATCTCTGGCACACGGCACACGCCATGAAATGGCAAACACCAATGCAGCCCCGGCCCCGGCCTCCGTCTCCTGTATATCCAGTATCCTGGCTGCATCCTGGCTTGCAGCGAATTTAGCTTTCCTACTCGTACTTGTGTTATATATAAATCCGTGTTTTTTTTTTTTTTTTTTTTTTTTTTCATATTTTTATCTAAACTGCAAGCATCAATATGTATATATATATATTTATATATACATCAATATATATATATATATTTTTTTTTGAGTTAGCTTTAAGGCCTCTGATATTGCGACATCTAAGTGCATAGTATTCAATCCGTTCCTCAGTGCAAGTGCAAACAGCAACAGCCAAGTGTGTGTGTGTGTGTGTGCGTGTGTGTGTAAATGTATGAGTGTGCGTGTGTGTGTGTGAACGCACTTGGCAAACTGTGCGGCATACAACGAAGTATTGATATTTCTAATGTTTAAACAATTAAATATAAACTGCAAAAAAGGAAAATACGAACAAAAAAATTATTACAAAAAGAATATTAATATATTATGTAATTTTAAGCGCAAACACACTTTTTTTTCATAGCCAATAAATATTTGTATTTGTAACTAACTTTATATATTAGAAGTAAGCAGCTAAATGCGAACTCACACACACATGCACAGCAAGAACAAAGCTTACCTACATATCCTGTATATTTAATGTGTGTGTGTGTGTGTGCGGCATTGACATAACTGTAGTTGAAATGTTATTGCTCTCGTAAACAACCAACAAATATTTGCTCCCTAAGAGTCTAATTGTGTATTTAATAATAAAATCAAAACCACATTTTTTTTTTTAACTAAACAATAAAAACAAAATATAAAGCTACACAATATAAATAAAATAATGGGTTTTTATTTTGTCGAGAATGATCGAAACTGAATTTTAGAGTTTCAGAGTTCTATATCTATAAACATTCCTCATGGGAGCTAAAGACGCTTGGAATGATTGAATTTATTGAATCTATAATTAGAGTGTACGTAGAAATATAAAATAATTTAAAGCTCACTTATCTTATTATTAATCCTATACTGGATTATTGGTGAGCACCTAGTAATTTAACTTTTTACCAGTCAACAGCCCTGGCATGTCATAGCCAGTAACCAGTTAATTCACCAACAGCTTTGTTACTTATTTTAAAACATGAATATGGTACTGGTGAATAGCGTTGGTGAATTCACTGCCTGCCAACAAAATCACCAATTGTCGTATTGAAGCTTTTTGTAATATTTATTTAAGTTTTATACTTTCTACATTTAGCTGATTGAGTTAGTTTCATTTTTGATTTTAGTAAATGGGTTAGATTGTTGTCTTTATATTCGCATTACTTAATCGTATATTTTTAGCTGTCATTGTCACTGTCATATTTAAACATTTAATTCTATTTTTCTTTGCATTTAATCAATGAAAAATAAGCTTAAAGATCATCGAATACATTCCATATTCTATAAATTCTAATCGTGGCCGTCAAAATCAAGAGGAAATCAAGTGCTTGAGATCAGAGCACTGATTTATATAAATCAAGTTAATTATTTGCCGAGCTATAGACTGTGATTCATAAAGTGCTCCATTTAGTATAGACATAGCTATTTGATTAGTCGACAGACTGTTGTCAAGCAAAAAGTTCAAACGTTCAGCTTAGGCCTGACGTTCAGTCTGATTCTGAATCTGAATCTGAATCTGTAACTGTAGCTGTAACTGTAACTGTGAGTGTAAGTGTATCATCATCATCATCATCATCATCATCATCATCATCATGATAATTACAATTGCTCATGGCTTTGCATAGAGTTGGACAGCTGAGGCCACTTATGGGGCTTATTAGAACCCACAAGGCACACACCCATTAGAGACAGAGACAGAGAGAGAGAGAGAGAGAGACAGGGACGGGCGATTCTCTAGTGGCGACATCAGTGGCTGCTTCAATTTATTTTTTGAAACATGCTGCGTATGGAGAAAGCCCCATTCAATTGCTATAAAACATATAAAAATTCCAAATTCAAGCTGCATAGTTGCGTGAAACCGAAACCGAAACCGCAAAATTTGACATGAGAACGCGTGAAGATTGAGAAAATATCAAGTGCGGCGGCTGAGACACGTCGAGAGTCGAGAGCGAAAAAAAAACAACAGCCAAGCAAGCAAGCAATACAGGATATGAGGACATGGGGAGTGGTGGGGGACAGTTGGTTAGACAGCTAAATGCTTGCCACATTAAAAGATGATCCTTGGTAGCATTGTCACTCGAGACTCACCCGAGTGTGCATGCGTGTGTGTGTGTGTGTGTGTGTGTATCGAGACAGCGATATGAGCATGAAATGGCTGACTCGCATCTCTGGGGATCTATTTACTTTTAAGTTTTGTTGAATTGGATGATGTCACAATGCGACGGCTGTGCCACTCGCTTGGGAGGGTTGGGTGGCGGACTTGGAGTTTCAAGTGCGGCGGAAAAGGTTTTCGCATTTCGCATATTTCTTTTCTCTTGTCGCTTTTGAAATATTGGAACAAAAATATGCGAATTTACAAAGCGTTGAAAATTAACATTTCAAATGGGCTTGAGCTTGCTTTTTGCACAAAGGGAAAAGGGGGAGCGCAGTCTTTGTCGGCGGGGTGGGCGAGGGGCGGGGGAGCACATGCAAATGCGTTTATTTTTGGAGACAATTGAAAAGCACTCGAGGGTTATTGAGCTGTGACAGTCAAGTAGTCCAGAGACGAGCTGAATTTCAGCTTGAGTAGCGTCAAAGTCACTAACTTGACGTTTGAAATAGGATCAACACACACACACACACACACACACACACACACACACACACACACTCAGAAACATTTGAATGGGCCCAATGGCAGCATCAGCTCCGGAACTCTGACAGCCGCCTGACACCCACAAATAATGTCATGATATATAATTGTATGCGCACTTATATCATATTTTGCAATTCAAAGGATGCGCTCGGGGTTTTCCTTTGCTATTGCAGCGTCGGCTGCCAATTGTTTTGAAGATTTCATAGCAAACAGCCCATGACATTCTGGATTATCTCATGTCTTATATTCACCGATGTAGCTGATTCAGCTTTAGTTCTCCATGCATAGTATATTTCTTTTCATTAATTAATATTTGACTGACGTTTGTAGCATCCTTAGAATAGACACGCTTCAATAATTAAGACTCTCGCTCAATGGAATCAATGGAATATGAATGTTAATTGTTAAAACACAACAAAAACACATTGAATTCTGATTGTGTAACTATGAAACAAAAACAGATAATTTCATAATTCCAGAGCAACATTTTTCCTGGTTTAATAGGTAAGTTTGATGAGTATTATTTTTGATGGTTTTTGTTGTTTTTTTTCTTGAATAAATAGGAAGTAAAAATAGACTACATGGCTTATTTAATGTAAAATTCTTACTCATAATACCTGCTTATTGTATATTTGAATTTTGTGCCAGATTGTTGCGAAAATTATTTCAGATTATACTTTCAGCAATTAGAATTTCAAGTTATAATTACAGATCTTCGGGTTAGTCTTTTATAAATTTTTTAAATATTACAATAAAATGTAAATATGACAATATATACACATCACAAATAGTCAAATATCTTTCTCTCCTGAGATACTTTTCATATTTCCTTAACGACGTGATGGAGGGATTTCTCACCGAGTTCCCGGTAGCTCCGTAGAAAATCTCCGTATTAGAAATCAAGTTTTATTCGTTGTTACCACTTGGAAAACTTTATTCTATTTTCTCGATTTCTGATCTATATGTATTATATCCAAGCACTAAAAACTTACTTACGTCTATCAATTATAATGATTTTTAGACGTAAGCATATTTATTTTAACAAGCATATTTATAAATTTCGACATGTTAAATTTAGAAAAGCCTTATTTCAAGAAGGTGTTCACACCTAGATTGAACAATATGTAAAAAACGTTGTTTATTTATTTATTTTTATTTTTGTGTTTAGGACACAAATACCTATAAAAATTATCAAAGGGTTGGGGGCGGAAAAATTAATATTTTTATAAAAGTGTAGCTGAAAAAAAGATAATGAACTGCAAGAGTGCAGTAAAATTTAAAACAACAGAAAGGATTGCATTACTTTTTAATTTTAATCGCTAGTTGTAAGACTAGCCGGCGCGCCCATCTGGGCTGAGTCAACAGAGACCAAGGTCATAAAGGGGTACACGGAATAATCTATAAACTTATTAAATAAAAAAAAAAAAAAAAACTTTTTAATTTGTTTTATGTTTATCTATTCTTTTTTTAAATTGAATAACTTGCTAAGTAGCTTCAAATCTATCAGACACTCATTAAAAGACTCCCTCGGTATTAAACTAGTTCGAGTTGTGGAGTTGAAAATTCTTTGAATTAGAGTTGGACATGCCAATGTGATTTATCATTTAGTAAGTTTGTCGATTGAATTGAGTACTTGGGTGGGTATTTTTTCTACCATATGAGAGTCTGAAACAAAAACGGGTTAAGCGACAGATAAGCTTCTGTATTTTATTTTTTAATCATCATAAAATGCGCACACACACTGGTGTACACAGAGATTTGTTTAATTGTGGAGCGACAAGCGACAATAACAAATCAACAAAGTTTGATTCCAGTTAAAGTAAATATACTTAATTTTAATGGCTATGAAAATTGTTTGGTAAAGTGCTCAGCTGATTGAATCTCGTTAGTTGTTCAAGAAACTGCGGAGAATACCGAGAAGCGTGCACACAAATCTCTTAACTTGCTGGAAAAACGAATACAATTACCACAAGACGCGTTCGCATGCGAGAGAGCGCGAGTACTTGGGCAATTAATTCGACATTTTAATTTACATTTCATGGGAATGTGTGTTCAACACAGCATCTATCCATGTGTGTGTGTGTATGCGATTGTGTGTGTGTGTGAACAAGTTTTTGACAGTCTCGAGCTACACTTGGCAAAAATGAAGCTAAGCTAACCTCAGCATATTAAAACTAATAATAACTAAACAGACCTGATTGCATTTTGGATTTCCAATCTTTGCAATATTTGGCTCTGTCTACATTAGGGAACATCGATTTTGTTCACAAAAAGTTGTAGTCATAGCCCATGGTCAATTTGAGATTGAGATATTTTGACCGAGAAACAAATTTTATAAAATCTTGTCGAACTTGTACGAAATCAATAAATACTTTAACCATTTGTTTTAAATGCATATAATTAATTGTAACTGGTAGAATGTAAATTATGTTTGAAAGACAATTTGAAGTCTGAAATCATTTTTTTTGAGAATCGGATCCAATAACACTTAAAAAATGTTTCACTTGTTTTTCGGCTCATACAAATCGATTTATTTATTTTTCATTTATTTTATTACATCTGTTGAGTTGAAGCTTTTGTTCAAGTGTAAATTACTGGACTATTAAGCATAAATTAGAGCGTCTTTAATGTGTTGCTACTAATTGTTGCTGTGAACAGCAGCAGTTGATAAAGTTTTAATAAAATTTGCAAAATCAATATTAAAAATTAAGTGCTGTAATTACTTAAATGGCTATTTGCTTGCCAGCCAAAATAAATATTAACTCAACACACACACACACACACAGTTAGTCCTTGCTTGCTGTTGCCCGTGGGCGAGTATGCATATGTATATATATATATATGTATACTATATGGACATGCAGGTAGCATAAATTTACCAGCTGCATTATATAAATATTTACGTAATATACGTAAAATGCGTAACGCCTGTTGTCAACAACATAATCAACAACAACTTGGCCAGCAACAACAACAACTCACCCTTGCCCGTGAGCAACCAGTCAACGATACCGCAGCACTCGTCCCACCGCTTGACTCTCCTCTCCCCCCCCCCCCCCTTGCACGCCACATCAGGTCAGTGGGGCTCCAGAGAGGCAACAAAAGCCGTCCCTAGGTGTTGGTTGTGCGACACCCAAACTCCAGCAAGAGCAACAACAATTACAACAACAGCAGCGCCAGCAGCAGCAGCAGCAGCAGCAACTGCAGCTTCATCCTTTGCTGCCAACGATTTGCATATGAAAAATATTTTTTTTCATTTTGTCATTAATTAAATTACATTGCGCAAATTGCAGGCAGTGTTGCGACCGACGCACCCTCCCCCACCCCTCCCCAACAACACCACTGATTTGCGGGAAGGAAGGATAACAGTAGCAACAATATGTGTACGCACACCATCCTTCAATAGCAAAACCATTTGTGCTATTAAAACGGACATAGCACGCTTCGCTGAAGCCAGCAGAGGATGATGGCTGTATTTGCCATTTGATCTGTCATAGTGGCAACCAGAAGGAGAGAGATAGATGGGGAGAGGGAGAGGGAGATGGGGCGAGCTCACCTGCCAAATGCATGCACTCTAGTTAAATGATGAGGGAATTTAAATGACTTGCAATTGAAATTTGAGTTAAACTTCAAAGTGGATTAGATTAAAGAGCTAAGCAGCTATTAATGATTGCAATTTTGTTATTAGTTACAAATGTTTTTTGGGTGCTATGTCGTTGGCAATCTAAAAATCAAATGTTTTAGAAAATGATTGACTGTCGACTGTATACAAATATTTCCAGCTAGCTCATTAATTTCGATTAAGAATGTATTTCTAATTGCGACTTTGTTGTTTTGACTTTTGTTTTTGGGCACGTGCCTATTTGGGCAAATAATCCGCAGGCTGATTTCAAAGTTGCCCGGGTCTAAGCAATAAGCCGTGACCTGGCATATTTGAAAATAAACGATTTTATGAATTTTCTTATCGATGGATGAAGCAAAAAAAAATAGGCACTATCTATATGTGGTGTCAAAAAATATACGCAAAATAAAATAAACAATGTTTGAAAAAAATAATATTTTAATTTGGTTCACAATTTCAGCGTTGATGAGTGCTTAGCTCGTGATTCAGTTATGTTCAATGTTGAAGTATCTTCATCATCTGCACTGCTTCCCTCTCTATCGCTCTCTCTGTCTGTTCTTTTCCCTGAAATGTAATAATCTAAGGTTCTCACATGCTACACCGAGCAGCAGCAGCTCATAACTCTCAATCCTGTAACAGATCTATCTGCGTTTCTATGAACTCTCTCTCGCCTTGCAAGGAACTTTCGTCTTTTAATGCCGACATCTCATCTCAGTAGTTCTCCGTCACATTTCCAACATAATTAGCAGTGTCATAAAAACTGAATGCTCAAATACGTTGTTATGCCATGTAAGAGTTATGCCCAGCTAACTTTGACTGATCTCGACCGACCGACCGATCCGATTGAAACGGAGGAGACGCGACGCGACTCGAATCGACGCGTGGAGGCAATGGGGGGTACATATAGAGCTAGCGTAGATAAGTGGCTAAGACGCAGGTCAGTGGAAGGAATCAAGGGAGGGGCTGGCCAAGTGTGACTTAATGCGGATTTTATAAGACGGTGCGAAAGAAAGAGAGAAGGGAGCAGCTTCAGCAAATCAAATTATAATATTTGTATATGGAATAGCTATTTTTCCCATTAAAAACAATTCAGAAGTTAAAGCGAGAACGCAAATAAACATAAAAGAAACCATGGAAGAGTAAATTAGGCGACATGTTGTGAAAACATGGGCTACTGTATTTGAGTTTACCAAACGTGCGAATGGGAAATGGGTTACCCAGGCGATCTTCGAGTGTGGGTGCCAAGGTCGAAGGTCGTGCGTGTCGGTAATATTGTTTAATCTGTTGGCCCGCAGGCATATCGTTATCAGCAATGCCATGTCGGTGCGCAGTAGTCGAGGGCTCGATCGCTCGGGAGGATCACTTTTCAAGGAAAACATTGCCAAGTGCAATTAACACATTGCCGCGGCAGCAGCAGCATGAATGTGTTAGGAGTTGCCGCAGCGAGTTCTTTCGGGCCAAAGTAAATACTTTGATAATGACAAAGCACATGCATGTGTGTGTGTGTGTGTCTGTGTGTGTGTGTGTGTGGCGGTGCCGTTTCTAAAATGTCGCTGTCTATTTTGGATTTTCCCAAATTGACGTGCGGCACTTAAAGGATTTCTAGCTGTTGTTGTTGCATGTTGCATGTTATGTTATATCAACATAAACACAAGACACAGCGACAAAGATAAAGATAAAGACAATGCCATAGACATAGACCTCGACATGGACATCGATGCGTATTTCGTGTCTCACAAACTAGTAGTTAAGTGCTAATTGCGTTTGCCAGGAACATATCAACTACAGCAACAGCAACAACAACAACAACAACAACCACAACAGCAGCAGCAGCAACAACAATAGTGGCCGTAGCAGCAGAGACGAAATAATAATAATAAAAGGGCTGCAGTCAGCTGGAGTGCTTCGACTGAGTAACTAAATACCCCATGCACATTGCACTCGACAGTGCCCAACAGCAGCAGCTATAGAAGTAAAGTCAAAGCCAGAATAAAAACATCAGACGGCGGACAGCAGTCGTCGGACGGTACTGCCACAACTGCCCACTTGTAGCCAATGAGGTAGTGGGTGGGTGGCTGTTTCGGCTGGTCTGCCGGTTAACTTGCTTTCAAATCGAACTTGTGTGCACTTTTCTTTTTATACCAATATTACAGCCATATACACTTTCCTTGAGGCTCTCTCTTGACTTAGTCACCAATAAGCAACTCCTGTAATATATCAATATTATATTATTATATTTATTATATTGTTAAACACGAATAAGCACAATAAAAAAACAATTAAGTTTATTAAATACCCAGGTGTATTTTTTTCAACTACTAACGATTATTTTTCAAAATAATTGAAAATAATTTTAAGCTTATTATATACATAAGTATATTGATTATATACATAAGTTCAACTACTCAGCATTAATTTAAAAGATATAAAAAGAGTCCGCAGACTTTAAAAGTAATTATTTTATTATTTAATTAATTCTGATCGTAATCATAAGCTCATAGTATGTAACATATTAAACTTGTTATTTCAACTCAATTTTATAATGATAAATGTAATTCATATTATTACTGTGCGGAGCTTAAATACAACAATATAATGCCTAATTGTTTTATTGTTATATACAATTTTTTTTTCAAAATATCTTAATTAATTTCTGAAATAATATTTATATTAATTATTCATTATTATTTTGATAGAAATAAATATATACTCTAGATTATTTGTTTGATCTTCCTAATCTGGTAGCTAGTGAATCTAACTCTATTTGGATTAATTTTTATTAATATAATACTTTTGCAAATAATTTCTTCTTAAATCTGAATTAATCAAGACAGAATATTTATTTTCAAAATATTTACATTTGCCTTAGAGTATTTGCTGGTTCTGTATTATCCTTTAGCCTGTGATCGCTGTGGGCGACTACTTTATGCATGTTAGTTGGCTGCAGGCCAGTAAAATTAGTTGAGTTGGTCTCCCTACTTTTTTTCTACTTTTTAATTTTAATTTTTTCCCCTTTTTTGCGATTCAATTGAAATTGAATGCTTTGGTATATTGAAGGAAAATCGAGTTGGACGCTTGCTTCTTTTTCTGCCGTTTTTAACAAACATAAAATCAATTACACAAGCTTCATTAAGCTTACATGTGCAGGTGTATACGTATGTGTGTGCTTGTGTGTGTGTGTGTGTGTTGACGGCAGGTCATCAGTTAGGTCGATTTGTGTGTGCTTTTGTTGGCAACGCCCGCAGCTGAATAGCAAATGCGAGCGGTAAACGGCGCTTGATGAACACAAAACCCTTTTTGTTGTTTGGGGCATGCGGGGGGAAGGAGGGTGGAGGGGCATGCCACAAGAAACTCCACATACGCTTCAATTCGCAGCAGCAACTGCCACTTCAATTGCAACTGGAAAGCTGCCGATTACTTCGCCTTTGCTTAGACTCCGTGGCATTTGTCATCAGCGGCTTACCGAAGCAGCTAAAATAATTGCGGTTACATTTTCAAAACCAGCCTGCCACCCACCCACTCCCATACACAAAGGATGCCTTAATTTAAGTCAAGTGATTGATGTCAGTTGCAAACTTCTGAGTCGCATGTGTAGTTGAGACTGTTGCCAATTAAAGTCCTTTCTCCTCTTGATTTATGCATATATCCCAACTTTTCCACAAAGTCCAACAATTAAAAGATTCTATATAGCGTCCAGTTGTAAATTATAAAATGTATAGAAGTGCAATTCATTAGGTGGACTTTAATTTGATTCCATTGCGACCTTAAATAAAAGCCTTTGACACGTTTGATAAATGTATGTTGACTTAGGGTTGAACTGGAAAAAATATATAATTTGAATTTGCCAATGGGGTGTTTATTAACAATGATAGAAAAAAATTGTATTATTTTTTTTGTGACTTTTTTTTAATGTTTTCTTTATGTTTTAAAATATATTTTTCTTATTATTGTCAGACTTAAAACTTATTATTAACTTAAACTCAAATATTTATTTTATATTATAAAAATTGTTTTGAATTTAATGCTAACTAACAAATCTAAAGTATGATTATGTATTGAGCTTATTTTTAATTCTTAAACATATTAAATATTAAACATTTTGTAAATATTTTAATAAGATTCAATCGCTTGAATTGCAAATTTATTTTGAATAATTATCTAAATTATATCTGGCACATCTGTAATATTATCCATAAGTCTGATAACAAAAGACAGCTCCTAGCTTATGCTTGCATAAAGAGCGAGAGGGAGAGATAGAGAATGGAGGCGGGCTTTGGGCAAAGGTTGTCTGCGGGTTAACTACTGCTTCGAAAGTAAATCCTTTGGCCACAAATATTTGAGTGGCGACCGCGCAAACAAAAACAAGCAACAGTAAAAAATGAAGAAAGTTATGTTTTTAGTTTTGTGCGGATTGAGCGCCCAGCAATCAAGGACTGTCTGTAGCCAAGTGGCTAAGGTGGTGCTGGAAGGGGTCCGAGGGTGGGTGGGTGTTCAGGCAGGATGGGGCTGTTCGGGGGTGTTTGCCCATTAACTTTGCTTTTATTGACAACGACTTCAGTGATGAAATGTAAGCAACATCAAAGCCAAATACTCGCACTCCTTTCGGCAACTTTACACTGCTTGACGCTCGCCTTGTCCGGTTATTTGGTTTGCTTTGGTTTGGTTGCGTATGTTTACTTAGCCCCTGAGCCACCCACCCAGACGCACTGCCACTAAAACGCTGCATGCAACAAGCAGTGGGATTCAATGTAGGAGGGGCGTGGGGGTGGGCAGTACTTTATCCCTTTTGACGTGCGCGCATTATAAAAATCAATGAATTAACATTTACATGGAAAAGTATTTGACCACAAAAAACGAAACAAATGTACAACGCAGTGACGACGACGACCCTATGCCTATTTACATGCGTATGGAGACACCCCAAAGGACCAAAGGACCTGTGCCCAGCCCTAGCATGCATACACTTGATTACTGGTGTCTTTGACTGAAACACTCCCCACCCGTACCCCCCTCCCCCACACATACAAATCGCACATTGAATATTTGCTTTTTATGCGCATGATTTTTTTCTCCCCTGCCATCCCAACCCCCACCCGGTACAGTCTCCAGCAGTGCTTTTGGTTTTATTTTTTTCCTGTTTTTGTTCGCTTTTGTGGGCACATTAAAGTCCGTTGTATTCAGTTACCGCCTTTTGGGGATCTGCGCATAAAAGGTCCAGTCAAAAAATCATTTTCTATAACAAATTTAATCATGCTAAACACTTTTTACCCCTCAATACAGCGCTGCAGCAATTGATTCATTTCAGTGCCTTTCAATTGGCTTTTAACCGATTGCCAAGAGTTACCCTGGAACTACTACTACCGCCCACTACATCTCACACTACTAGCGAGCAATGCTGCATTAACCCTTTTTTTCAGTCATTTCTCACAGAAATTCATTAGCATAAAACGGCAATATTTGACAACGCTACATAAAAAGTGCAGGGCAATGATCAAAATATGCAGGTATTCAATAAAACCAATAAGCGTAAGTAAGTGCCAACGCCACTTTCAGCTACAGAGAGGGAAAATACTTCGGTTCAACTCTATAGTAGTGTTCTATCATACGTAGGAGGGAGTATATGGGTATCCAAAGTTGACAGGACATAAAGATATTGAAATTAAAACTAGTAACTACGCAAATAATGTTTAGTTCGAGTACTTGGGGGCACATTCGTCTTAGAATTGTAGTAGCTATAATTAGATGCTGAAGAAGGTAGAAAACGCGTATAAATATTGCCAGGTAGCTACAGTTGGCATCATAATATTTATTAGGCCTTTGTTGCACCGGTTATACTAATTGTACTAAAGAATTTAATTCTAAGCTAATAAATAAATATTAGGAATCTTTTTTATCGCACATAGAAAGAAACCAGGAATGTCAAATAATAATTATTTTCTATTTTTAGAATAAAAAGTATTACCCACTCATATATTTACATAGGTTTGTACTGATTAAACAATTATTTGATGATTATTATGTTTTGCACTATTTTTTGAGATTTTTTAAATTTCCCAGACATAATTAATTGAAGAGACCCTAATCATTACATTACCTAAGTGTAATTTTCAAAAGTGAACTTATATAATAACGATATCTGAACGAAACTGCGGCAATGAGGTTTCGCTTCCTATTTACATTTTTGTATAGCTCTAAAAGAGAATTTGTCAAAAATCTCAGTTTCGAGATCTAAGTTGGATCAAAGATTATAGACCTCTAACAGCTTTCAAGTCTTTAAAGATTAAAAGAAATAAGATTGAGAGAAGTAAAACCAGCTTAAATCTTATAGAAAAGATTGAGCTACTTGACTCAAATTTGAGCTAATTTTAAAGCAGCTGCTGCTAAGCAAAGAAGAAGAAGAAGCAGAAGAAGAATAAAAATAACCAACAGTACCTCCAGGTCTCTAGCTGGGAGCTAGGAGAAAGGATGAGCATTGCGCATTAAGGCAGCGCGAACTATAGATTAGATCGACGCGCTGGAAAGCGACAATGGAACGTGCTATGTTGCACAGCTGATAAGAAAAGCCAAGATGTTGGCTTTTGTTGTTGTGGTTGTTGTGGTTGTTGTTGTTGTTGTTGTGGCAATAGTGACTGCCTGGCCTGGTCTGGCCCGAACCGACGCGGCCTGTTGGGCCTGCAAGCTGTCAAAGACAAAGTGTCTGGCATAATGCTCATGGGCACTTTGAAAGCTGAAACGAGTACGCGCATGCAGATGGAAGTCTGCAGCAGTTTCCTGCTTGTAAGTTTGCAACGTTGTGCCCCCTGCGCTGACTTTAATCTGTGGTGGCTGCTGCTGCGGCACGTATCTTGAAGTGGACGCGATATGTTGGCGGTCTTCAATGCTTTTGCAGTAGTTTTACATACAATGCCAATGCAGCTACCGCCTGGGCAACAACACAAAGAGATAGAGAGAGAGAGAGAGATAGAGAGAGAGACAGAGAAAGGGAGAAGGATAGAGAAAGAGAGAGAGAGAGAGTGAGAGATAGAGAGAGAATTGTAGCTGATCGCATGCGATTGCGATCGGTGCGGTAACAAAGCGATAATGCGAAAATCGTGTAATCCATTAGCGTAACTTTTATTTTTGCTGGAGCGCTCTCTCTCTCTCTCTCTCTCTCTCTCTCTCTCTCTCTCTCTCTCTCTCTAGCTCAGCCTTTGTTGCTGAGGTTGTTTTTGTTGCAAATTTGTGACAATGACAATATTAAGATAACACCAAAAGCACACACTCATACATACACAAGCACACACACACACACAAACACACTCTCTAAGTGTATTTGGACCAAATTAATTTGTCGCTGAACCAAAAAATTCTCTGTGAGCTGAGCTTAACTTAACTTACCTTTGACGCGATCGCGTCTGGTGGTCGCGCTGCTGCTCCTACTAACTTCATCAGCGTTGCCGCAAAGATGTCAAACTGGAATTGCAGCAGCAGCTCCTTTGGCTGCAGCTTAAGCTTTAATTGAAGATGCGTGCGCGCATTTTTAACAGAGAGCGCGCTAACAACACTTTGATCTTAAAAGAAGTGACGTTTAGTGGTAGTTTTCAGGGTGATAATGATCTTTGCAATGTGGACAGTGATGCCATTTATTATGCACCGATTATCGGCTACAGTAAGCTACCGCCGGGTGACCAACTCTGCAATTGGATAACAAACAGTCAAGTTTCGAAATAAATGCCGCACTTGCTCTATATTTTCGATATTCGAAAACGCTAATTCGATAATCTCTAAGCAATGAAAATCGCGTGTTTCTTCTTACGCAGCGACCACTGTACTCCAATGCACTTAATTGTAAGCAGGAATATATGTATAACCTAACAGTGAACTTCATTCATGCCCAAGTCACTGAGCATTGGCATTAAGGCAAACTCCCCATCGCTCGTTCTCTCTCTCTCTCTCTCTCTCTCTCTCTCTGTGTCGCTCTTTGGTGACTTGTTGCTATTTCCGGAAAAAAGCCTTTAACTGTCGCCACATTGCCCCCAGTGTCTGTTCCCGCTGTCTGTGTTGCATTTAGTCATCGTCTGTTGTTATGATTTGTCACCTATTTTAATTTTTAGTTGGCAAGCAAATGTAAACTATTGTCGCCCGCGATGTAAACACATCGCCAAGCAAACGAAAACAAATAACACGGCTCCCGGGCTCCCCAATTCCCCCACCCTCCCACTATGCGTCATGTTTCTGTCGATGTCGATCTCGATCTCGATCTCGATGTCGCCGCCTGTTCCGTCCGATCTATGTGCCAGCAAGTGCAGTTGCAGTTGGGAGATCAAGTCGCCAGCTGTGTCACCTGCAGCTGCACACACACACACCCACACTCACACATACACACACGCTCGCACGCACATGTATTTGTAGTCAGTGGCAATCTTGGAGTCTTCCAAGCTTCGTGTTGCAGCCAAAAGACTGCAGCACCAACCCACATCAAATAACAGTTTATGGCATTACACCACACTGCACACACACACACACACACACACACATACGCAGCATGCCAGTGCCACACATTTCCTTGTGCCTTTTGTACACATTCAGCGAGTTGGAAGTCAGTAAAATCGCTTAGAGATGTACGCCAGCAATAGAGAATCAATTCGAGCAAATTATGAACAACACACAAGAGGAAACTTAACAAATAAAAGTCACTTTTAGATTTTGTTTAATATATAGATTACATTAGATCTTAAATGTGGCTCCAAAAATAATGATTATTTTGGCATTACTTCAACGAAATAAATCGAAAGGTTAATTAAATTTATTTTTATTTTATTTATTTGTGTGGGGCACATAATTAATAAAACTAAGAATAAAAATTTAGTCAAGTTTTCATTTTCAGCTTTGGTAGCTTTAAAGTATCTCTTGGTGAAAACTATCGCATGCACATCTCTAAGAGGACAGCCAGTCATTGCTTTTGCCACCTTCTCAATGCAATGCGTTTGCCTTTTAAAATGCATTAAGCTACGCGCTGCCATGCCCATTACGCCCTTCATCGATTACACACGCACGCACACACAGATGCAGCACACATAGGCATGTATATTTAACGTATTTTTAGCTAGTGTTGATGTCTTCAATTAAAGAACCGCGGATGCTGCCAGCAGCAATTAGATTGTGGTGCGTTTAGCCTAGTGCAGAGTGCGAGGCGATGTGTTGTGGGCGTTCAAACTGGGCATGGTCGTATTCACATATGCCAGTTGCTGTTGCTGGCAGGCAGTGCAAGGTGTTGTTGTTGTTGCTGTAGTTGTCATCGTCACCTCGAAAAATTAGTTGTCAAATGGCTTTTCAGCAATTTCGTGTGACAGACGGCTTTCTACTTTCAATTTGTATACACATCTATATATATATATATATAACCCACACAGACATGCACAGACATGTGTGTGTGTGTGTGAGCTCGTTTGTATATTTGTGAATTAACATAAACATTTGACAAATTGTAAACGCATTACTGTGCTTTTCGTAAATAGCTTATAGCACCAAATTTTATGATTTGAGATGCGAGCCAAGCTAATGCGAGCCACACATGTGTCTGTGTGTGTGTGCCCGTATTTTTGTCGCTGCTTCTTGCTGTCAATATAATCGATTTAATATGAATTTTTTCCATTAGTCGCATGATCCAATTTTAGACGCAAGCGCTGCCAACGCAGTTCTACAACACCCCACCCCACCCCACTGCCCGCTCTCATCCGCCTATCCGGGGCTATGGACCACCAATTGTGGAGTTTTTGTCTGCGCAGACTGCTTGAATAAATAAATACATATATAGAATGTTCTCTCTGGTCAATCAAAACTACGGACGCGGTTCGAAATTATTTTATGTTGCAACCATCGGTCCCAGTCCCAGTCCCAGTACTCCCTCCTACCCCACCCATCTTATTGGCTTACAGTTACAGTTTGCACATTGTATTTCTCCTCTACATGGTGGTCTCTTTGCCTCAAGCGATCGCTGCACATGGCAAGTGGCTCTCTCGCCCACTGCCCTCCCTGTCGCTGTCGCCCGCGCCTTGTGGGTGCACTCTTTGCCTGAATATGAACGCATTAAGTAGTCCGGTGCGTGCCTGTTCGGGCACATGGGCATCAAATTCAACAATTGTCCAATGCGCTGCAGTTTTTAGTCACGAACGCTGGAATATTTTTAGCCACAAGCCCTAACTTGAATACGAGACACAATTTCGCCAACTTTGTAATGCAAACAGGCTGATTGCGAACGCGATGAGGTGAAGGTGGGGTGGGGTGAGCGGGTGGGAAAAATTGCTTGACGCGCTTTTCAAATTAAGTGAAAATTTATTAAACTTCCGAATAGTGTTGACAAAGATGTACGAGAGTGTGACAGACATAACAAATAGTTAAACCAAAGCATCCACCAACAACATCCAACAACACAGAGAGAGCTCAGTTGTCATTTTTGACAGGCAGCAATTTAGAGTGTTGACGCTTGCGACGTTGGGGTTGGGGTTGTGGTTGGGGGTTGCTTTGCTACTCTCGGCTGGTGTGACAAGAGTGGCATGAGAGAGATAGCGAGAGCTTCCAGCAGCCGACGCCAACCCACCCATCCCCCCTTTGGCACTTTGGTATATTTGCTATTATTTGTCAGCCTCAATTTGAACATCATTAAATGAGTTAATGCAATTTAAAACTCTCGACATCTGTACGCATATCAATATACCATACATGTACATATGTAAATACATTGAGGGTGTGTGTGTGGTCCTGGTATTGTTATCCTGCGGTCGTTACAGTTGCCATACCAGCTCATGCCATATATCCTTTTTTTCTACACTTTACCTTTTTTCCATTTTTTTTCAACATCTTTACAATGGCATTTACAATTCGTTTTTATTTTATCCATTGTTCATTGTTGTTGGCGTGTGCATGTTTTACACCAGAAACTTCTGTTTAATGTGTTGTTCCTGTGGCGCCGCCAACAGTCACATTAAAACACAGGGTGGATTCGCTGGCCGCACGGGCTTGTTTGTTGTTCCTGAGTGGGGGGCTGCAAGTCAAGTTGTTGCCTGCAAAACGTTTAAGCAACAATTTCAACACAATATGCTCTTGATAGATTTAGCCCATGACACCGATGCTCCAAGCACTTCCCAAAAGCTGTAGTTCATGTTGGAGAAGGCGAGCGATTCGTGGGTTTTTGGTTTTCGAAGCAATTGGGTCGAGCCTTAGACAAGGTCAATCTTATAGGGCTCTTGGACTTATCTATCTATCTATTCAAAATAAAAATACATGATAAAGTTGATATGATAAAGTTTATAGCTAAGCATTAATAATATTAAATAATTTTCGATTTGTCATTTAAATTTGATTTGAATCTGAACAAATTTTTTGAATAATTAGCTTAGTTCCAACATTTGAAGTTTAGAAGGAAATGTTCTTTATATTTTACTTTGCGATAACTAAAAACGTGAACTTGAAACAATTATTCTTTGAATTTTGAGCAGTAGTATTAGTAGTATTAGGCTTTTAGGTGAGGGAGAAGAAACTTACATTTAAAAGTACGAATAGGAGTACCAATATAGCAAATTTAGTGTCTCTAATTCGAATAGCCTCTGAGTTCTTTTTGTTCATATCAAAGGCTATAAAAAGGAAAATACTTATTCCTCTTGACAACTCATAGAGTTCAGAATATCCTGGAATTTGAATCGTTTTCTTAAATAAATAAAAAACATTATAAATATTATAAAAAAATCTTTTTTTTTTACTAAGCGTGTAGAGAAATTTCCTTAAAATATATATGGAAACCCAATTACGAAAACTCGTAGTCAAGGATTTAAGTCTATTTAGACTTCTGTTAGCAAGCTCTGCCTATTTGCGAGTGCTCACTGTATGAGTGTTGGCCTAAGCAAAAGCAGCTTAGGCCGGCACGCGTCTCTCTCCTTCTCTCTCTCTCTCTCTCTCTCTCTCTCTCTCTCTGCTTGTGTGTGTGTGTATGCAAATGTTTGACAATGTCGCTCGCTGGTTTCGCTTCGTTCCATATGGTTTAGCACTTGGCCAAGTGCCGCATAGAATCACTTGCTGTTGCTGCTGCTGCTGGTGCTGCTTAGTTGTGGAAAGTCACGCTGCCATATTGCGTGTTTTGATTGATGGATAAGCGCGGTATTTGTTTTGCAAACACTTGACAGGCGGCTTGATTAAAAAACTTCACAGCTCACATGGGACTTGCCACTGCCACTCAATGCTGTTGCTGTTGGTGTTGGTGTTGGTGTGGCTGTTGTCCTGATTGCTGGCTAAACGGCAAATATGCTCGACGACATGTTCGGGCGTGTCCCCGGCATTGCCACTGCTCAATTACCAGAGGGCGTCGTCAGCTACAAGCACAATTTACAATTTTTGTTGCTGTCAGTGTTGTTGTTGCTGTTGTTTTTGTTTTTGTTCATTGTTTAGCATGACACTCAACGCCTTGTTCTGATTTGTTGTCCCTATTTATTTCACGACCTTTTTTGCCGCTGCTGCTCTGCTCTGCTGTGCTGCTTTACATGCAAATTAACATAAATGAAATTGTCGAATAGCGTTGAAACAGCCCAGCCGTCCCACACACACCATCTTTCATGCTGTCAAATATGTCATCACAAACTCGCAGAGAAGCTGCTGCAAATGAAAGTCAAGCGTTGATTAATCGAACATTCATAAACACTCGCACAGCCACCGAAAGAGAGAGCGAGAGAGCGAGAGAGAGAGAGAGAGCATGCTATTTACATTGTCGATACCCCAGATATACATCTATATATAATTTGTAGCAAAAGGCCTTAAGAGGCATTCATTGCACAGTTTGCTGCTTTCTTCTCCGCCTCGCTGCTTATTTTCAAACACTTCACACTAGCCAAGCGATATAACTATATACAATCTCGATAGTCCTTACTAACAATGTCCGAAATACCGCTGTACAAAAAATAATCTTTTAGGTTTGAGTAAACAATCAAATATTTTAGCTTGCATATTAATTCTACAGTTGTGGTAAAAATTATGTTCCAACCAGCTCATATATACTTATTGTTAGAATTTTCAATGGTTAGGTTAGGTTAGACAGGTTTTCCTAACGGGAACACCATGTGGCATGTGCCTATTGTGGCTTTGATGCTTTTTCTGTAGGAGGAGTTACTGTGGGTATGTGGGTAGGAGAGGGGGGGGGGGGGGGGCTATGTTAGGTCTCCGGGTCCCGTGGTTGCTGCCTGCGAACTAGTGCGCCCTTGGAACTATCTGGTGGAGTCTAGAAACTTTGCCAGATTTTCCAACCTTACCTTTGCAAGGTTGCTCAGCTCTTCGTAGAAGCCTTCTCTGAGGAATCGGAGTCGGCTCCTGTGCAGTGCTGGGCATTCGCAGAGGCGATGTTGGAGACTTTCTTCTTCTTCAATATTCATTAGTTAGCTTTAATTTCTTAGAGACATAATATTTTTTATGTATATTGAAAGATTGCAAGAAATTAATTTTTCAATGTTTTCAGCATTTTAACTATTTCCAACTTAAAAAGCTGGAAATGAAATTAAGAAAATAGCAAAGGAATTTATATTATCAATTATTTATCTGACTTGGAGTACTACTATTTGATTCTCTCCACTCTTTCCACGTATTTCAACTCTATAAGCTACTTAGCGCTATACATGAAAGGCCATTGTTTTTCTCTTTTATTAGTCTCTTAGTCGTTAAGGGTATTGGGTTGCTTCTGTTAAAATATTCAATTTGTAAAATTTTTATTTATATGGTTATATGGTCTTGATCTGGGCGTATTTTTGATATGTGGCCCACATTTGTTAGCAAGATTATTAAAGTAAAAGGTTCACAGCGCAATTACGAGAACTGCATAATGGCCTATTTATCATCAACGGCTGGCTAATCAATATATGTCTGTGGGGGAGTGGGGTGGGGGCGAGTGCTCGGTCAGTTCACACAAATGTCCCCTGGCGCCGTAGTAATACTTTAGTATTTATTTAGCTCCGCATAAAGTTGTCATAAAAAGCAAATTTCACTTTTATGTTTTGGCACGAGGCAAAGATTCACGAGCCCAACGAATTGGCTCTGCCCAGAAGGGTTTGGCTGCCAACGCTGATGCCCAATTTGAAAAGTAGCACATCCCAAGGTTGCACTGTTGCATGATGATACATACGCATTAGCCTCGCCAGCTGCCTACGGGGCTCAGTAGCTCCCCTCCTTATCCTCACTCCAAAGGCTCAAAGGGTTAACGTGTGCATACATTTTTCAGCTTGAGCTCAAGGGTAGAGGGTGGGGAGTGGGTTGGGCGCTGTGTTGTCACCCTTGCAGCCGTTGGATCGTTAGGCGCAGAGCCGGAGGCAAAGGACCAGCAAAGGGTTTAAATGATTTGTCGCCTTTTACGCGAACGATTACCACATTATAGGCTAAAGCGCTTCTTATATTGGAAAACACTTTCGTTTATTGCAAGTACACACAGAGCATGTATTCCCACTTCTGGGCCGTGCCGTGCCGTGCCCCACACAATTGGGAGAGGGTGCAGCTTTAGGAATTAGGTATGCTGGCGTGCCTCGTGGCAAAGCATTGCGACACATTCAAAGCAAAGGCTTTTCCCATCGGGTTCATAAATAATTCCAAAGCAGTTCTTACATAAAGAAGCAGCACCAGCAGCAGCAACGAAAGTAGCAGCAACAACAACAACAACAACAACAACAACGACAACAACAACAACAGCACTTGCAATATGAAATTCAATTTGAGCCTTAACTTGTGAAACTTGCGGACCCTTTGAGTTGGCCGTTAATGAGTTTCTACGCAATTTCGTTAACAGGAATTATTAAAGGGCAGCCCAATTATTATGCAGCGCATATAAATGTAGTCCCCATTCCTTCCCCTTCCCTCCCTCATCCCGCTCCGATGCCCTTTAGTGAAACTGTCAAGCGCTGAATTCGTGCCGCGCAACTTGTATCTGATTTGTCATTTGGCCGCAGTTAAAGTCTCGTCTTAAGTTACCTCAGCTGCAGTTTTACGGTGCCTACAAATGGGACCACCGTCCAAGTGGAGCTGTTGCATGCCCAGATTAAATCGCTGCCACAGCTATTTGCCACAGTGCTGCTACCAAATTTAGTCTCAGCTGTCGCTCACTTAGGGCTAGTTTACTTTTGGCCCAAACAGCTTCTGGTCTTTTGTATGGTACATGGGAACGCTTCGTGCAGCGTCTCAAATTTCATAACCCACTTAATGTTGCTACGCGACAATCAGCGACATTAGCCATGACTTAACGAATAACACGGACACCAGCAAACGGACCTTACAGCTCCTTAATGCTAAGAGTCGATGCTAACGGATAAGTTTAGACAATACGTGTTACTGTAATAATTTGTAATATCTCATTCTATTTAATATTTTTGCATGCATTTTATTGCAAAACATCATTGGGTTGGTTTCAACAAATTATTTATAAGCAAGTGGACAAATTAAAGTTGGTCGCATCCAACTTTTGCATACACGTTGAAATACACAAAACAGCTAACGCGTCACATCTCGGTTTTGCTATAGATTTAAAAGCGACGCTTTCAATTGCATTGCCAGCGACGTTTGTATGGCTTGTTATATACCCGATCGTTCTGATTATCTTTATTGGTATCGGTCAAAAATATGACAAAGCTTATGTATGATTTATTAAAGACTTTTCCCGATTTTCTTATGAGCGTAAATCCTTTTTGCTTTTCGATTTCCGCAGGAAATAGGAGAGCTTACATACCAAATTTGGTTGTTCTAGCTCACCAAATTTGGTTGTTCTAGCTCTTATAGTCTGTAAGTTCTCGTTACCCTGAGTTTGTCTTGCTGATAAAGAAAATATATACTTTATGGGGTCTGCTACGCTCGTTCTCCCTACATTTGCACAACTTCATAATACCCTTTTCTATTTTTTATGAAAATGTCAAGTGTATATGAATATTTGATTTTGAAAGTGTATTGAAAGAGTTGTTGATATATTCCATCGTATTTTTTATACCTCGATCTTAAAGTTTTGATTGTTTTGGGATTTTGGATTCAACTTAAAGCTTTTTGCGTCAATGTAGCATCAGCTTTTAAGCTTGGGTTACCCTTACTCCGACAACAGTCATTTGCTCAGTCGATGAAAATTATATAGATTTTGTAGAAACTATAAATTGTGTATGCCTGTAACATTTGAACTTTACATTTGTCAATTGAATTTATTTTTGTTTTACCACCCCTCTCAAAATTTTGTTTTAGATATATAATGTACGTGCACATTTTTTTACTTTTTGTTTTATTTTTTTGGTTGGCTCGTGGCCTGTCACAAATTGTTTTTGTCAATTTGAAAGGTGAGAGCTGAATTGTGCTGACTGAGAAGGAGAGAGATAGAGAGAGAGAGAGAGAGAGAGAGAGAGAGAGCGCATTAAATATTGGTGACGTATCAACAACCACTGGACAGTTAGTTATGCTTACTGTTGTAGTTGTTGTGGGGACAGCTGGCTGAAACAAATTGCTGATATGTCCAGAAGCGATGCCACAAATTAGTGTGTTTAATACGTGTGTCTGCGGCGTTAACAAATTGAACTCATTTTCGCTTACAATGCCCGATGATCACCGGAAAACAAATGGCCGACGCTGACCAGCGAAAGCCTGCAGGACCAAGGCAGGGCTCTGAATTGAAGTGGCGCTGGAAAGGTGGTAAAGGGCAAGGCAAATAGAGCAAAGGCCCACGCTGGACAAATAAATAGTTAGTGTGTTCTGTTCTGTTGTGAGTTGTGTGCAGTGCAACAAAAGGAGACAAATGAGCGGCACGTAAGTTATTTGTGAAGTTTGCGAGGGACATCAGATGTTATGGTCATAAACAAAAGTGTTTTAATAACAAGGTTAATGACAAGTGGAATGTGGCGCAGACAAGTCAAAAGCAAGCTCGAGCTGGACAGGGGCTACGTGCCCGTTCAGGTCGGTCACGAAGTGCCAACAAACAAATAAACGTGCCCCCCAAAATGTCACTTGCCACACACGACATGCAAACAAACAGACACAGACACAGACAGAGACAGAGTCTGAGAGAAATATATGGAGAGATAGAGAGAAAAGAGAGATAGAATGAGAGTCCATCTTTTCCGTGCTGGCAAGTTTGTTGTCTTGGAATGCCTGTTGGCCATAGTTAGATGTACTTGCATCAAAATTTAATTATGTCAAATATTTCACTTGTCAAGGGACTCGCAAATTGTTAATATGGCCAAGAGCTCTGACCACAAAGCACAGCTGAGAGCGGCTACGACTTCAACTGGAAACCACTTCATAGATTATTAAAGCCAAATTCTACACAAAAGTATATAAATTCTTATGCTTTTATTACGAATACAAATCCACTGTCTTGCGCCAAACGGGGCGGCGGGTAATGGGTGTGAGAGTGGGTGGTTGGCGAGCTGGTTGGCTGGCTGCTTGCTTACTTGCCACAGTTGCAATCAATTCATGCATAAACCCTTATGACTTTATACGCTTCACGCTTTCCCCAACAAGAGGCCGTCACTGCACGGCAGACTGGACCCGTTCGTTTGGACACGAGACTCATGTAAGTAGTCACACACACACACATACTCACATACACACACACACACACACATGCAGAAACTTTAGAAAAGCATAGCCATAATTTACCATAATGTAACGGAGGCAAAAGAAATAGCCAAGACGTGGTCATTTTGAAATATTTTACTTTTATTTTCGCTACAGTTTTTGCTCACACACACACACACACCCAACGAAGCGAAGGTGTAACGACAAAAGATTCAAGTATATGTATGTATCTATCAAAGCCATATATATTTGTTACTTCAACTCAATTGAGTCTGGCACAATTATATACATACTTGTTATTTTATTAAAGCTGTTGTTAGTTTCAAACGAATTTTGGCAACATCGAATTGTTGAAAGAAAGGAATAAAATAACAAAACGATTGCTGAAAAATTAATGAAAATAGGTAAGTTTATGCACACTAAAATAAAATAATGAAATAAATATATATAAATTATATGATAAAAGTGATATGATAAAATTGAAAACATTGCCTTTTAAAATTATTGGAAAACAAAAAATAATTCTTGGAATTACATATAAGTATGGACATGATACAGTTTAATAAGTTTAAAACAAGAAACATTAGTTTATAGATATTAAACATCCAACATTTGCTCTTAAATAGAACAACTAGCATATATGTATGTACATAGCTAACTAAATTTCTTTTAATTTTCATTTATCGGCAGAAATAGTAAACATATTTAATTTGCTTTCAAATTCAATGCATTTATACATATACTAGTAATAAAATATAAGTAGTATTAGAAGATCGCTTCAAGATATAGAATAATATTATATTATTAATTCTTAATATTATTATTATTATTAACATTAGAAGATGTTCCAAACCAGTTCAATGCGTGAGCAGATATTAAGTTCGCCAAACGCCAAATAATACGAATCGTATAGAAATGTACTTTGTGGATTGACATGAGTTTTAGCATTTGCAAATGTGACGCTGTTACAAATTGTTACTAATATAAATAAACGGGTATACTGCATAATTTTTCATTTTGGTAATCACGAACTCGATTGCCTTTTATTTGAAGCTAGGATTGCGGCTGCCTTAACGCTATTTAAAGTATCACCATAAAGCAATTTTAATTCCCACCCCGCCTGCGCATAAACATATATTCGTAATAATTGTGGCCTGTGCGCTGTTGCGGTCACACTGACAATCCAATAAGATGAAAAGCCAAAAGCATAAAATGCTGCCACGACCACGGGCACGACCCCATAAGGACGAAGGAATAAGCGCTTGCCTTTTGGCAGGCTAACTATGCATGAACCAAGCATTTCGTCCATACTTACGACACCCGTGGGAGCAGCCAATAATTTCAAATCGGACGCACATATTCACATACACACACCCATGCAGCCATGAATCAATGGCACACACACACACACATGAGCATGTTGTCCACCAGTACAGGATTTTTGCCTTTCACATCACGTAGCACGGAACAAAAAATACAAGCAGAGCTCGGCTTTTGAGTTCAATACATAGTTTCTTTTTTATTGATGAGAAATCAATTTTTGTATAAGTTAAAATACGGAAAGCCTGCTCGGAATTCAAGCAGAAAAATAAAAAATAAGATTTTAAGTAAGACTTACAACTAATTTCAACTCGTTATTCCATAGGTTTTATGTCCATTCCATGATCTTTGATTTAAAACAACAGTTTGTTATAGAATTCAGTTGACAGTTTCATCTTAAGTTTCTTTTATAATCGAGTTCTAGCTTGCTTGACATTTCCACATTGATTTCAAACACATTGTAGCGCTTGTTCAACAAAACAAACTATGAGAACAAAAAAAACACAAATATTTTTATAACTCATGGTCGAATTTGAACGGCACTTAGGCTTGTTGTGCTTTTAACAATAGCTCTAGAGTGGCTGATGGGTGGGGGGTGGCGACGGGGTGTGTACCAAACTGTCAAACTGTTGCTGCAGCGGTGACAATTTAGTGGAATCGCCACAGTGGAGCACTTGACAGCGCTGACAGCTGACAGAATTAGCCTTGAAACTCAAGCGACGATGCTCGAGACGTCATTGTGGCATTTTTTGGCCATGTTATGAACTCTACCGTAGCCGCCCGCCCGCGCCCCCGCCACACCGCTGGACGCTACCTACGCTAGCTACAGTTGGCTTGACACCTGACTCCTTCACTTAATGCCGTCATCAACGCCAGCGCAATTTTTGCTGTTGCTGATGTTGTTGTTGTTGTTGTTGTTGTTGTTGTTGTTGTTGTTGCTGTTGCTGCCACAATGGAACGTTACTAATCGCGTTTCTGTCACTGAAATTAAACAACTACGCGTTTGACAGTTAAATTGACACGATAAAGTGCGCTGACCCCCCTCCCCACCATTCCCCTTGTCAACCCCTTTGCATTGTCTTGCCCTCCGTCCATTAGGTTGGCTTAAGCAAAATGGCAACTTCTTCGACTGGCCCCTCTCCAGCTCCCACATAGCTTGTGACCCCCAAATGTATTCCAAATTGCTAATTAAAATCTTGTCAAAGGCGATTTCTAATTGAATGTCAACTATTCCAGTTTTGCTTCTTGCTTTATATGGAGTTTTTATTTTCACACTTGCTTAAAGGGCAAAAGACCCAAGACACGAGTCGAATCTGTCTAAAAGAAGTTCAAGTTGGGCATGGGTTGGAGTCTTTGTATATGTTGCCTGTGCTATATATGCTGCATATGTATACATTTCAATGTTTACATACATTTCTAAAAACAAAAAGAAGAATAGAAGACCGACCAAGAGCATATGCCATAGCTCAGATACTCTAAGTTTGAACTCATACCCCTTTGAGCTCATACTACTCTATTTAAAAAAAAAGATCATTTGATATATATATATATATCTTGAACATTTTTTTTTCCTAAGTTAGCACATATATTCTATAACATTAGGCCAAATTTTAGCACCATAATTTTAATCCATTTTATTATATAAAAAATGATTGCAAAGAATCGTAAATATTTCGTGGTCTGTAAAAAATAATACTTTATTTTTAAAATTTTGTTTGATATGTTTAATTTTTATATTAGTTTATTTATTCATTCTATTTTTTTTATTATTTTTTTTGTACCGTTATTGGTTAATTTAAAGTGTGAAGCTTAAATAATTTAACTGATTCCTAATCATTAACATTAAAAAGTGCTCTACGTAATAATTAAAAACCTAATATAAAAGTGATTCCAGTATTTTGGATAGATTTCATTTATGAACAATATCATTTCATATTAAAATCCTTGCCTTAAAGAGCATTGACTTGTTTGTTTCGATTAGCTCAACTGCAGCTATTAGGAATTGGCGCCAATGTGTTGGTGTCTTAAAGTCTTTCCAGCATGGAATACATATACACATGAATTTAGATATGTATGTATGTAGCTGTAGTAAAAGTTGTGCTAAGAGTAATTGGCGCTAAACCGCCTACAAATCATTACGAAAAAAGAATGTGACGAAATAAAATAAACAAACTGTCAAATGTCAAGACAATTCATAAACAAAACTCTTTTCCCTGCCACCTACAGTTAGCTCTCTCACTCTCTCTCTCTCTCTCTCTCTCTCTCTCTCTTTCTCTCTCACTCCCCCTTTGGGCATTTTATGTGATAGGTTGTCTGTGGCTGGCGCCCTGTTAAATAGCTGCCTAGTTCATGTTGAAGATGCCACAAGTTGACAGTAGTGTGAGCAACTATGCCCAGCAGCCAAAAACTGAGTTCGAGCTGCACTGGGAAAATATTTCAAATAAAATTGCACAATCGATTTCCGCTGAAAATATATGCGAACGGAGATTTCCGCTCCGATTGATTGAAAAGAAAAAGCTCCAGCTGATTACGCGGTTTCATTCCGCCGAACAGTCTGTGGCAAGGCGGAATGAAATTCGAGCGGAAGTGATTTTTGTGTACCACCCTTGATCGATTATCTTAGAATAAACGGGATCTTTTTCGACACATGGCGTTTCTCTCAGTGTATCGAAACATGTATACATTTATGCTTTGTCGTCGCGACTTGCGACTAATGCACCCAAAAAACATATGAATACCTAACGTATATATATGGGACACATGTCTCAGTCAAAGTCTCAGTCGCCGTCGTTGCCGCCATCGCCGTCGCCGTCGCCGTCGCAGTCGCAGTCTTAGTGCTTAGGGTAAAGGGCGTGTGCGGGTGGAGCGGCTGTCTGTTGTTTTTCCGAGCTGCCTTGCCTCACGTGCTGCGTCTGGTGTCTGCTGGTTAGCATAGATGCCGTTAGTAGCTTTTAGTTGCCTCGTCTCGACGAGGTGAGCCACAGCCCATAACCCAAAGGAGCATAGGAAAAAAGCAAACACAACAATATTGTGGGTGCCCTACCCAACTATGGAGTATTCTATTCTATAGGTCTCAGTATAAGGCTGGCACACGCCCCAAGGCTCATCACATGCATATAGTCATTGCCATAATTCGTTACCTCTTCATCGTCACAGACATAAAACACGCACACAACCAACCACCCACCCACCCACACACACACGCACGCACACTATGTGTGTTTATATAAAAGATAGAGCAAAATTTCTCCCAGGAGTTTTGAAAATTTACAATTTAATTTTGCAGATGGCTGCGACTTTGGCTGCCGTAATGGCAACCAGTTGACTTATTTCCCAGTCTGTTTATTTGACCTGTTTTTATACATTTTGACATTTTTGTAAAAAATGGAAAAGGGTATCATGAAGTTGTGCAAAAGTATGTAACAGGGAGAAGGAGGCGTGGCAGACCCCATAATATATATATATATATATATTCTTGATCAGCAAGACGAACTGAGTCGATATATAGGCATGTATAGCCATGTATATATAGCGATTGTTTCTCAGCCGCTATAAGAGCTAGAGAAAACCAAATTTTGTATGTGGGTGCTCCTATACCCAAACCCAAAAAATATTAATTTTTGTTAATTCCCCCTCCTCCGCCGCAAATCGAGATTACACCCACAATATTAAGGAATTAAAAAATATTAAATAATCTGAAAAAAAATCAGAACAATCGAGTAAATAATTTAGGAATTATTTTAATTTTCAATATAGACAGCGGGGTGCGTTTGCTGATGCGCCATAGAGTCGTCGCTGTCAACGTGTGTGTTTGCTGCGATTCTCTAGTCAAAGTGTATTTCAAAGTTGGTTGCGCCCAACTTTAATGCGTCCACTTGCTTTCTTCTTTTTTTAAGTCAAGGCAGCCTGTAGACACAGTGGCGTCGGTACGGCTTTTGTTGGGAGTAATCTTATTTGTTCTACTAATATTTGCACAATTTAACTGATTTTAATGGATTTAATTTATAATTTTAAATATTTTATTTAAATTTATATTTTATAATATTTTATTTATGCTTTATTTTTCAATTTTACATTTTCAATACAGTATTTGAATTTTTGATATATATTTTTTTTTATAAGTATTCTATGTTTTAACTATTTATTTTATTTTTATTTTATAAATGAAGCTTTTAAATATATTGAGCTACCTGCAGAGTCAAACCCTTGTGGGTAAATAATTAACTACGCTCCAGCTGCAAAAGCTTCTCAGTCACAGTTATCACAGCCTCCTCAGCTTCTTTGCCTACCTCTATTCCTGCTTGCTACATCATTTCATTTATACTGCTCATTCATATGCGAGAAATGTAGATTAAATTAGTTAAGAGCGCACTTTGACCTTAAGCACTCAGATTTTGACCAAGCTTTATGGGCAATAACTGTGAATTGACTTGAGCAAACAGTTTCAGCAAAACTTTTGCCATGTAAAACTTTTATGAGCGTGTGTGTGTGTGTGGGTTTGAGTTTGCTGACTTTTTGATTGAAAGCAAACTCATTGAGCCGCATATGTCGCAATGTCACCGTGCAACGTAGGCAAGCTGGCCACGATTGAGAGAGAGAGAGATTTCGTATCCTTGTTAAATCCCTGACTTCGTTGTACTTTTAATTACGTTAATCATTCATCAATGTGACATTTGCGTTGGACAGATCGAAGCTGAATCATGGGCCATGATTAATTTTTTTTGCTTACTGCTGCTCCCAAGATATTTAACTTGTTGTTAACAGCACCTTATAGGCGTTATTTAATAGAGTCTTATGCCAACTATTAGAATCGCAAGGCAGTAGCATTGTTTAGCTGCTCTCAATTTGGCTTTATGGGCTTTGCGCCTTGCCTCGCATGTTGGCTGCAAGTGACAGTTAAATTAAATGCTTGCCACAAGTGGAGACGAGCATAAGGCACGTCAAGCGGCTCCACATATGCGAATGTATCTTTGATACACTTGCGAAATAAACAAGTGTATGTGTGTGTGTGTTAGCCATCAAAAGCGTTGCTGCCATAAACGGTACTCTCACTTCACTATTCAGCTAATGCTGCTGCTTGGACTCGTGCTACAAGTTGAATGGCTTGCGGCGCTAACTGTAACTAGTGGGTGGTTCGAGGGGTACGAGGGAGGGAGGTAGGATGGCAGGGCGGGCGGTCGGTTTGCAGTTGCACACGAGTACGCGCAGTTAAAGTTAACGCTTGAGCAACCCCACTGGCCGCCAGTGTCTCAAGGGAATTTCAAGTCCGTGTCCGCTGCTGCGGTGACGACGACGACGACGCGACGACGGCGACCGCGCCAACAACGATTGCAACTCAACGAGAACGGCCAAAATGATCGGACAGTAGCCGAAAAAAAAAGAAATAACATCTCTATGCAGCAGTGACTAGCTTGTGTAACGGCAATGATTCGGTCGACAACATGCAACATGTGGCAACCCAACGCAGAGCGACAGCAATAAGCTGTAAGCCGTCATAACGCAATCGATGTGCCAATCTGCTGCCAAGGATATTGGGTAATTGGGATCAGCAATAGTTGATATATGCTCTAGTTTACACGCTTAGTAATTAATCATGACTTATAATAATAAATCATACTATACTTGGCAATAATTTCATAATTATTTTTTTATTTTGCGCAAATAATTATTAAATACCACGTTGATTTATAATTGTTTTGTATCATACTATTATTTCATATTTTCCTATCTACAATATTAAAATAAATAATTCGTATTTTTCTAACTGAATTATTATATTATTTCATTTGTGCAGAATTTGAATTGATTGTGCCTTTGTTTCAATATATTTTCAAAATTTGTATTATTTATTTGATATTCAATTATACTATATATTCGCTTTATTTTTGTTCTTTGTTTATTTTTCCGTTTCTTTCCAACTCTACATGATTCCCAGGCTTTGACTGCTTTGCGCATATATCAAGCAACAACAACAGCTTGTTAATACACACACACTCACACATATATACTTATATATTTATACATACATACACATACGCATGTATGCAAGACTCATAATTTAATGAAAATTGGCTGTCTCTTAATATGCCATAAACGACTTATTTAACACTTGGCGATATGCACTTAGCTCAAAAGGAGCTGAAGCTCACAAAGGACAACACATTTACATATGCAAATCAGCAAAGCTTCAGTTGCCACTTGCCACAGTCTCTTGGTTGAGGTTTCATATTGCAGCTCAAGGAGAGGAGAAATCCCGAAAACATTAAAATTAAATATATTGTATAAAATGCGCTTACAAGACATAAAACACCCTTGGGTTTTCAATCATTACTCAAATTATGATCGTTTAATTTGGGTGCTTTTTAAAACCGCAGTCATTAGGCTCTTTGGCCAGCAGGCGCAGTTACCACATGCCACTTGCCTGTTGCCTGTTGCAAGTTGTGGAAGTCCAGGGGGCATCAATGCGTAATGCAATGCAAAACACCGAATCGACTGGAGGGGAGCACAGGGCAGGGACGGAGCGACTGTTTGTTTTTGTAATGCATATGATGCGACTAATGTTGATGCCTGGCGGCTATGAATTGATAAACAGGCTCACAGTTGCAACAAGAGAGTGAGAGTAAACAGAATGTTGGGGGAGGGGGGGCAGAGTGTGCATTTGCAGGGTGTTAATTAATGAATTACTAGGCTCATCAAGAACTGGTCCTAATGAGCTAAGCCAAGCTTTTGCATTAATTCTAAGGAACAGCATACGTTCCGTTTGGTAAGTATAAAAATAAAATGTAAATGTTATTAATGGCAAATTAGCTTGAGATGAAATATAAAAGTTTAAATGTTTAACTGAGCTGTAATTGGTAGAATTTTGTATTTATTTTCAAGTACCTTTTTGAATTTTTACTTTATAGACTTTTTGTCCAACATAAATAATCTGTTATGTAATAAGTTAATATACAATACATACAATAATAATTCTAAGAGTATTATTCAATTTTTGTAGACATCTGCTGTAGAAGCCATAATATTTATTGCAATCCTTTACTCAGCTTAGCATACACTAGTGCCCAAATGTATTTTGACAAAAAAGAGAAATGCAAGTCCTATGGGAAACACACCACAAATAGTTTGTGAAGTCAATCTGTAGAATCTGTAATAAGAATAATCAATACCATTTTCTAACCAAATAATCTTTGACTTTGGATTGAAAACTAAATACACTGAACCTGAATAGGGAATTCATTTTTTGAACACTTAAGTGAAGGCACAGAGTTCATATTTTGAAATTGAATTTGAGCAACAAACATATAAGAAATATTATATTCTAAATTTAAAATTGATAAAAATAAATTCAGGCAACAATGCGCAGTTTGTCTTGATGATCAAGAATGTATATAGCTTATGCAATCTGTCACGCCTCCTTCACGATATATAACAATTGTAATATAATATTCGCTAAGAGTAATACTACGATAATTTAGACCAGGAACCATTGATAATGAAATAACGCGAATTTAATTTTGCATAATGTTTGTCCCTGGTCAAATGTATGGAATATAAGTATAAATATAGTATTGTCTTATAAGTCCAAGTTCTTTATTGTTGTACAACTATTTTTCTCAGCTATTTTTAAGGCAGCTATAATCGCAGTAGCTCCAGCTAAGATCTATGTAATTAAGCCAACAAGTAGGTAACAACTAAATACATTTACTGCTTTTGGCCTGCACGTGTTCAGAGTCTTGCTTGTCGTAGTCGTCGTTGTTGTTGTTGTTGTTGTGGTTGTTGCAGTTGCAAACTGCGTTATAGTTTGATGATTCATGAATATTTAAACGTCACATTTGGTCGCACTTTTCACGATGCTCATTAATAAGACGAAGTCAACAAGAAGTAGGGGGGCAACAACAAAAATGAAGAAAATGTGTGGCGATCAACGTTTTCGCCGTTTGCTTGGCGAGTTTCTGGGGCACTGAACAAGTGCCCTCACTATAAGCACACACACACACACACACACACACACACACACATATATATATATATATACATGCATGCAGATGGACTTGGCACGGTTGGACAAGCGCTGAGCCTGAAAAGCTACAGAGAAGAGTTTTCTTTGTTTCGGATATGCAGCAATTGTATATGTGTGTGTGTGTTGCAACTGATGTGGGGGGCGCCTCTTAACGCTGCATTTCACCAGCGTAAGCGTCAGCCAACTTGGATATGCAAGATAGCAGCAGCAGCAAGTGAGCTGCAAGCTGAGCTCTGCTCAGATATGAGGTTGGATTTAATTTCATGCCGCAGTAGTTTGCGCATTCGTTTTATGCCGCCACATTTCCAACTAAACGAGCGTCTTCTGCTTTATTCGAACCACACGCTCACGCTCTCCCGCTTGCAGCTGCAGCAGGGGAGGATTACACAGTGGGCAGAGTAGGGGCAGCAGCAGCGCATCAGCATATTAACTTATTCATGAATACATAATCAGTGGCATTGAATGTGTCTGCTCAAGTGGTTTGTGCCCAACAATGCGAAAGTCAGCGTCGTGTGTGTACTACGAGCTAATGTTGTCAACCCTAGCCCTCACACACACACACACTGAGACACATACAGGCACACATATGCATAAAGAAATACATTAATGCCGTTGCATTGTTAATGAGGTTGGCATAAGAAAAAAATATACACTTGACACCAAAAAGTTATTTTGTCAAACTACCAACCCCCCTCGCCCTCCCCACCACGCTGACCCCTCCGCAGAGGGCAACTCGTAGTTGCAGGTGTTTCGCGCATCCCTCGCTCAGCTGGTCACGCTCAATAAATAACAAATATTAAGTAATTCCTCGGCAATTTATACGCTTTTAAGTCGGCCAGCACAATTACACTCTTTGCCGCTGCTGCTGGCGCTGCTGGCCTCTGCCTCTGCCACTGCTGATTGACTGCCCTTTAGGCTTAGGTTGAGATAAACCCGTTTCCGTTTCAACTCAAAGACAACATCACATCTAAAGCCAAATCCAAATAGCATTTCCCCTCCTTCTAAACAAAAAGGTGTTTGCAGCTCAGACTACAAGTAATTTGTTCTCATTACGTTTACTTTACTTTTTTTCTTTACTTTACGCCTTACTTTCGGTATTTGGAAATTATTGTAAAAATTAATCATTCAGTTCGTTAATGCCTTATTGGAGCTCTGCCCGCATTACTAAAGAAAGAAACACACACACACACACACACACACACACACACACACACACACACCACACACACACACACACACACACACACACACACACACACACACACACACAAACATGACAAATAGCTACTGGCGCAATTAATGCAGCACTTACTCGAAATATCGAACTCAAATAATTTTCTTATTAGAGTTAAAAGTGTACCTTTAGCAGTTTTTGAACAATTTCGAATTTTAAGATCTTGTATAACTTAATCCTACATTAGCTGACTTTCAAGTCTGCTTGCTGTCTAAATGTTCCTCGAAGGACATTTTTAATTAGCTCACAGCGGCGCGCAGTCCTTTTTTTTTTATAAATTTTAGATTGAAAATACGTTGCGCATAAACGCCCTCTTGGTAACGCTTCTGGCAATATATATATGTATCATATATATATATGTTAACAACCTATAGTATATAATGATATATATAATATATATATATATATATATATATATATATGTATGCCTATCGTAACTGTTCGCTGCGTCCGTTCTTCGCCACGACATATTATATGAGATGCGCTTTATTCGCCTGGCACGCCACTGATAGTGATGCAGTCACTGGTGCTATTGGCGCCACTACGCATTCGAAGCGACTACCACAGAGAATGTGACAACAAGATAGAGACAAAATAGGCACAACGAAGCGCGCAAACACAAGAATGCAATCTACTAGTCTCAACGAGTATCATTTACCAGCAGTATACGAGAGATACGACTCGCTCTGATCAAGATGCTGCACCTTCTGAATGTCGAAGAAGGTCGTCGAGGGTTCGCGTGTCATAACGTTCTCATCTGACGGTTGAGCTTATGTTTGTGTATGGTTGCTCTTAAGGGTCATTTTATACAGACGCACAGTGAAATTCACGAATAGTTAGCCTAACACTATGGTGCAGACTGTGAATATACACTGATTACGCTAGAGACATATACTTTGATGACACATATCCTCTCTCCGTAATTGCGCTCTCTCCTGTCAATTTTCTCTTTTTTTTTTTTAAGTGTCTATTAGAGCGCTCAGCAATTCTCGATAAATGAGTCGCTTTTCACGCACACGCACAGACAGAGAGAGAGATGTAGAGTGTAGATCGTGCATTCCACGCAGCTCGACGCGCTCGAGCGAGTCGCAGCTCTAGCTACTCGCAGAGAATTGGCACATGGCGCACTAAGCAAATCAAGCGCTGAGGTACAAGTGTCTTGGCTAATTTTTTTTTACCACTAGCCCGCTATGCGATCTCTCTCAATTAATGGATGCCATAAATCGTGCGCAGAGACAATTTCTAATCCTACTCCTTACTATTCCTACGTGACTTCGCACACCTCACTACTAATGCTGTCGGCAACGCATCTTCGCTAGTTACTGTCCCATTATGGCGAGATCAAAATGGAAACATGGACTCTCACGAGTTGTATGCACGCCGTGTTTGCTGTTCGCGGAATTTTGCTGTGGAGTGGTTTTTTGTATTGCGCCACACAAGGTTCGAGACTATACAAAATACATCTTCTAGTAACTTCTATTAATAGAACTGTATTGTTAAGTTCAATGGAGAAAATAAACTCACCTCACGTCTCTCAGGTACTGATTCCAGTCGATATCGTCACTGTTGATTAGTTTTACCACTCTTTGTGTTATTTAGTTGGAATGCTTAAAGTTGTACGTTGCTTTTGCCGCTTAAGGAGCATCTCTTGGTGATATTTCCCAGCAGCTTACCACACACACACACACACAAACAACACACACGTACACACAGCGATAATAATAGTGTTTAATGCGAGACTATAAGTTCGTCTCAAAGGAGCTCACAAAGGCAGAGTTTTTGTATGCGACACTTGGTACGAAGTACAAGCAGCATAGACACGTTTTATTTAATATATTGCATGCTCATTGAAACTAATGAGCATTTTTGTTGTTTTCACACGCTTTAATATTATTCTATAAAATATAAATAACAACAACAGCAGCATAAGAATATATAACACTGATACGTAATGAAGTTCATCCCAATGCTGAAGACGATAATGATGTTATTGTTAATGAATTGACAGTGTCATGACTATATGCTGCCTTTTTCTGCATCCACTCTAGTCGCAATCCATCAATATTTATCGCTATCGTTAGCAATCAGCGTATATCATTTTATGATCCATAATGATCAGCGTTAAGGAATAACTTTATCGAAGTTTTTAATGAAGTTTTAACTGGCCTGTAGCTAGCAAATGACTTTATCTAGCTGAGATTAATCAAAAGCTACAAAAGTATCAGAGAACATTTCTGAAGATCTCGACGCATGAGCTTGACTTTCAACACATGGCCCTAACGCTCACTAAACGCTCATACGCTCATCAAGTCATCGACTCGCTGCACTTAGGACTTGTTTACAACACACCACGTACCACTCAGGTCTCGCGGGCTCGTCGCATAATATATTCACGTTTAGTTTTGCGTTCACAATCCTGGTCTCTGTCTCTGTGAGCTGATGTGTTCTGTGTTGTCTCTGTTTCGCATAGTGTTGCTGTTTGGAGGTTTTTCGTCTCTGTTTTTTTTTTTAAGGGCTTGCTTCACTCAGAATTCTATAGAATTTAGATTTTTTACGGGTATGCGTACTTTGCTTGCTACAGTCATGACACAATCGCTAAATTTTAAGTATTATGACTTATAGCTATCAGTCCGTCTCACGGCTTGTGCAGTTCGTTGTGCAGTGACTGACCGTTTTCGCTCGTTCATTTTTTCCTAGATACATTTCGCGCCAGAGTACATCGGCATTTACTTTCACATTTTGGCGACGCACTGTGTATGCGTCTGAGTCGTGCGTAGTGTGCTGCTAGTTTCGGTGTTGCGACGCTGTAGTGCTCGTGTAGATGTGTAGTGTTGCTCGTGTTACTTGGTCATTTCTAGCTTCCTATCACATGAACTCGTGTCAACTTATTATTTATTCTAATCATTATATAACAATATGTATATTGATGTATGTAAGAGATATACAAAGCGTCAATTATATGCCGCCATAATCAACACGCTCGCATGTTGGACCATTAGATATAAGACAGTGTCCTATACCAAAGAAAAATACTGAGAGCATTTAGTCTGGGATAATCTCTAAGACTCAGCAACAAATGATATGATATGATTATACGTCAACATATATTGGGTGTAAGCTCATATGAGCACACGAGAGCGTGATTAAAGTGTGCTGCTATCTGGCACTGTAAGCACTAATTGTACGCAATTTGGATATTGATAACAACATCGTCAATTACTTGATTTAGTATGTAATTTGATGTGCATTTAACTCTCCACTAGGACACATCACTTTGAGCAATCACGTTCGAGCATGTCAGTATACGCTAGCACACGTTAAGTACAGCATACACACTCAAATTATGCGAACAATGCTCGACCTGCTTACTACGACCGTACACACACGCTACGTGTGCATCTGATAGGTAGGCAGCACTGTGGGTCATTAGCTTTTGCCTATTTATAAGCCCCATGTATCTAATCTTGACAGTCGCTGACACACATTTGCATTGAAAGACGCCCACGCAGTGTTTCTCTGTGCTAGTTATCGTGCTCTCACGTTTTGAGGTTTTTTATCGTTTCTGTGGGAATTATTAGATGGGGCTTATGCGGTTAGCCAACTAGCTATTGATGATGTGGTTTTATTTTTTTCTCTTTTCTCAGCATTACATTGTGACTGTGTGCTCGATCATGTTGTTGATGTTGTTGTCACGTTGTTACACATGATTTGTGTTTGTTGAGATTGGACCTGGAGCCTGGGCTTAGCTCCGTTCCTCGATTCTCCTGTGTCCTTTGTTCTCAAGAGTGACACTTGTCCACCTACTCGCCTGCCTTTCCTGGCACAACAATTCGTCACACAACACATTGTGTGTGAGGTCAGTCGTCAGTGTGTGTGTCCTGGAGAGAATTTTTTTTCTGTTCCCGATAACCATCGCGTCTTATTGTGACCTAAGCCATAATTGAGTCTCTATGTGGATAATTAAACCACATTTTTACTGTGTACTCTTTTGTTAGAGAGCCCAAAAGTCATTGCCGGCGTGTGTGGCAGATTGTTGATCTATCAGTGCTGACTATATGCTCGTCTAAAACTGGAAGTCATTGGCCATTTACCAAGATTACAATAGATTTAGATACTAGTAATGCGTGGGCGCCAGGCATTTGTCAAAACATAACAAATATCCGGGAGGATAAGAATGTCACGCTGGTGCAGGCTTTTAGTGCGTAAAGTGTTGTCTTAAGCTTGGCATATGAAAAATTAAATGAGCTCAGAGTTAACTCCACTTAGTAGATTGATTGAATATTTGTCAAATGTGTATTATGTGTTTGAAGGTTTCTTGGGAAATACCTATTATAGTACACCATGTGAGAATACCTACTGACCAACATATATTGAACGGATGTCTAGATTAGGAGAGCTTGCTGTGTCGGTAGACCTCGCAAGTTTCTCGCATAGCTCACTTCAGGAGACTATTGGTCTCGCTGAACACAGGGCATTGATATTTGGTGAATGATTACTCTGGTGAGTGGTTCAGACGAGAGACCAGAAGATCAACCGAAGTTATCAGCAGCACACCATCGCACAGCCAAGCCTCAGCAATCGCCAGCAACAGTGGTCACAGGCGTTTTACTGAGTACTCACTCACTAGACTCGGGAAATAGAGGCATTAAAGTATCTCGTCACAATTTCACATGCCCTGTGCACATATGAAAAATTTCCATCATAGTCATATTGTATCTCGTGCATATTTGTTAATAAATTGTGATATTGTCGAAAACATAACTGATACTAAACATTTCTCCATATGCTCATGAGAATTTCCGGTTATGTTACTTAGTACGAATCTCCTAATAGTGAGCGTGAATTCTAATATAAATATTTTATAAACACACCAAATACGCACTACGCTGTGCACGACTTTGACAAAATGATAGTCGTGAGACTTCTCTACTTAGTGAGGCTCATTAAACGACACAGAGAAATACTGTAGCGCAAGCACTCTCATCAATATAAACTGATGAGGGTATGCTCTGTGGGTGGCCTGTTCGTGAGCTCTCTTCACTACGAATAGTCACTGCTAGTCACTTATGTGTGCGTGCAGTTGTATACCCATGAGATTGGTCGTTTCCTATATATAAATGGGCTGTGGTAACGAGACTCGCCTGATTATGGTGTACTATCCGCTTTTTTATTTTATGTGGTGTATAGTCGAATATATATATATAACAGCTAAGTCTTGTAATCCTCGCTTTTTGTACGCCTTCACTCCTTCTTCCACTCGTCGTTTCATGCGTTCCACATTACTTGCTCTATGTATTGCTAATGTTCACATTGATGATGTTCCTAAGTTATTGACACCAAAAAATGGCATTAGATAAATCGGCATATATTTTCTAGCTCCTAGATAATGCAAAATTTGGGCCGTAGCCTTTCTCATAACTTCACAAGATTTCAGCTTGAAGACAACTATATTCTCGTGGCATTTACCGCTGTGATAACAAGTTTTTAGCAATCGAACTTTTATCTACTGCTGACACATCCACAAGTTGAACCTTTCGCTAAAATTTGTGTAGACCTCTAGGCCCAGTATATGGAACGACTACACCAAACTCTGCGAATAAAAATGTACAGAATTATGCGGACTCGCGCTTATCTCTTTTTCGGTTTTAGCCAAAGCTCCTCCAAATTCCAACATCCAACCTCCGTGTTTCATTCCTGCTTATAATGCCAGGTACAGTGCTCATGTAAAAGTGTAAAATAGTCTATATTGGAAAACCATAAAAAACGCGTGTTTGTTTCGAATATCATCCAAACCCGCAAGCCGAGTTCCAAATCGAGTCAGAGCTAGGAAGTGAGTTAAGTTTTCACTAGCGAGAACAAATCAAAATTATAGGGATACGAGCAACAGATTCGGGACACGCGGCCGCGCTAAGAGAACAAATGATAATGACCGGCACGGGGGGGGCGGGCGCAATGGCCAAAGACAAAACTATAGTGATACTACATAATTATTATATATTATACATACGCACTTTTAATTATTCTCATTAAGTATTATTTAGTGTATAATTAAAAAGACTTACCATCTTGTCTTTTGAATACACAGTTTCTAATTTAAAGACTGTAGGCTATTGAATTAACTCCTGAAAAATAATATCATACAGAGATATTCCATGTATTTAATTCGCTCTTCTGAAATGCCTGAGACTCGAAAGATATTTGGGCAACCACGAATTTGTGATATCAAAGGAAACGCTGCGACTTGTTAATATGGAGTGCTGTGCCGTGACTCCGCCCTTTTGAGTTATCATAGGATGGCCTTAGTGGAGTGCCCTTAACACAAAATTGTGACTGAAACATGTCAACACGATGTGGTAACAAAAACTCAGTTCGATAACTAAATGTATTATACTCATATAGAACTCGGTATATGTATTTAAATATAGATTAAATTTCATGGGTCACTCTCGATGACTTGAGTTTGAATACTGCTCGCACAGTAGTGAGCGGTTTTTCCGGTACTCGATATGGCTGTTGTGAATTTATGTTTCCTCTGTCTATATATGTAAATTTTTATATGCTCATTATATTCATAGTTTTGAGGAGCCACATATTTATACAACGCATATTTATTCTCTCTATTATATGGATCAAATGATCTAATGTTTTCTTTAAAAAAAGTAATTCAGCTCATACGATACATCTCACACCTCCACCGGGTCACACACTGAGTAATCATTAGTTGAGTATTACTTTATTGCCTGTATAGACTAATGATAGTATACTCTGTATGTGTGTGTCTGTTTATCGCTTAATATGTAATATAGTAGTAGTTGCACGCGTGTACTCGTGGCATATTTGAGTCTCGTATTATTGCTAGGCATGATCTGTCAACGGCCCTAATTCATAAGTTGGTCAAGGTTCTCACCGACATAACACTCTCGATCTCCACTACACTGAAGATATATTAGTATAATATGATTTGACTAGTGTCTTTATTGCTTAGTTTTCATATAGCTAAGACCTATGATCACACACCTGTATATGCACCATTAGTCATGGAGGTGGCACAGATAAACGTAAGAGCAATTTGTATTGGTAATTCAAGTATTTGTTGCCATTTACGATGCCGTCTTATTTTAGTATACGCTATAAAGTCAAAGCATTAGAACTAGTGCAGATCTCTTTGCCAGCTAACTATTGGCCAATTTGTTATACCAAATACACACACACACATGCCCACTTTGTTGGGCCAGCAGGCGTTTCTAGACAGCAGCTAAATACTTAATTGTTAAGTATCAACAAAATATAAATCTAAGTTGCAAAGCAAGTGCGTTTAAATTATTTGAAATTTACACACACAGAGAGACAAACAGCCATGCATACATATGTATGTTTGCATACATATATGGGCATGTGTGTGTGTGTGTGTGTGTGGGCATATTAAAAATGTTGGCAACATAGACAAAAAACATTCTAACCAAAATGTATACAAAAAGTAAGAAATTACCATTAATATAGGGCAATGCGCCGACAGAAACCAAGTGCGAATGATGTGCAACAGATGGCCCCAAAAACACCCCCTAAGCAAGCAAGTAAGCAGCCACCCCACCCACCCACCGATCCTCTGGTCCACCTTTGAGCGACGACAGCATTGAATGGCAATGGCGACGAAGCTAAGCGCATGCACTGCCAGAAATCTTATATCAACTTTAGCTTCAACATTTCCGCCTATCCAACAATTGCTCGAGTTCTTCTCGCAGTGTTTTAATAAAGAACGAATTTAGATTTGCTGCTGGCACAAGAGTTAAGAGAGTTGAGAGCAGATTGCTCGACCCGCAACCCAAAAAAAAATTAGAACAAATGTTTGGATAAAGATTCGAGAGCGAGAACGAGAGCGGGCGAGAGAGAAGGAGAAAGACTGCTAGGCAACGATGGACGGCGTCAGTAATGAAATCGAAATCGGCATCGCATCGTTTGAGGCACTTAGACACTTGAGTTGTCCAAAATCTCTCACACACACACACGAAAAACACGTAAAGCAAACAATAAAATAAAACAGATGCAAAAGAAAATGTTGGAAGTGTATCAGGATTGTTTCATCTTCCTGCGTTCAAAAGCACAGCAGGTTGTCTCCAGTACCTCCCACCACCCACCTCCTCCTACACTGGCTGCGTCTCTCACGCTGTTCATGCAACAATGTTCATTGCAGATAAATATAAACAAATTCGGCTGGCGTTTGTTGTTTGTAGTCGATACACAACGAATTGCAAGTGCTTGACTTGAATAATAGCTTGGCGATTTATCGTTATCGCCACTGCGCTGTTATCGACAGCCTATGTTTCGCTTTAAACTTACCATTCTATACGTGTGGCAGGCAGGAAGTACAAAAACAATAAAAATGAGCCCCTTCCGCATTGACCACACCTTCAATTAACCTTCACTGATTTATGGCGAGGACCCTCCCAAAAGTGTAGCAACCAAGCCTAAGTATTTCATCCCTCCAATGGTCTACAACACGCCCAATTTTCACAGTTGCACGCGAATTTTGTGCAACCCCATGTTGCAACAGCCACAACAACATCACGACCACGGCAATGACAAAGCCAAACGAGCGTTAACCTTACCCGCAATATTTATAACGTATACGCCAAGTGTTACACTGCTAGTTAGCTAAAAAATTAAATTATTAATTATTAAATACTATTTGGAATATAGTTGTCTGATCGCTCTGTGCAGTTAGCTCCAACAATTTTGTTCGAGTTTCAAAAGCCTTTTATAGCGTATTCGAACCGCAAATAGTACAAAAATTGGCTTTCCTAAATGGCAGAATCTTTGAGGTTATATTAAATGAATTTTTACCAAACTATATTATATTATATTTATATTATATACCAAATAAATATTTTGTTATAATTTAGTATTCGTTTCAGTGTTGCTATAAGTTTCAAAAGCAAACATTGAGATTTATAATGCAGTTGTGTGTGTGTGTGTGTGTGTGTCTGCGTCTTTCTTCTTAATTGTAATCCCTTGACTACGCCCTTGGTCCATACTTTATTACAAGGACAATCCATCTCACATATATGTCTATTGAAATCTATGGCGCAGACATATCAAAGCTTACACACATGCCATTGCTGATCTAAATATAATACTAATTGTAAGTATGTCTGTGCATATGTGTGGACCGATCGGGTATGTGGCAACCGTAGCTGATGATTGTTGGCTGCTGCTTCTGCATTGTGTTCTCAGCAGCTCCTCAAAATTTATCTAATCACCTGCCAAGCCCCAGCACCCTTAGTTGATGCGCTGCATGTGTCTGTTGGCTTTTGGTTTGTGCCACGTGAAAAATAGCGGTTCAAGATTTTTACTGCGTACTACAGAAGACTTTTCGATGTGTTCTGTTCGTGTTAATGTTTTTTTTTTTTTTTTTTATATCTAACTTGGGTAAACATTTAGCGAGAAGTAAACAAATAGAAGACACTTAAAAGGTATTTTCGTTAGTCGTTCACAGCGAGTAGTAGTACTTGTGCCCAAAAATGTAGACACACGCATACGAATTCATTTGAATTGGTTTCGTTTCGTTTCGATCCGATTCGATTCGAGTCGTTTTGGAAAAAAGTCAGCAAACAGCAATGATTATTTTCCAGGCAACAAAAAGAAACAAAACAGAAAGCAAGATAAACTAATTCTTCTAATGTTTGTTGATTTAACGCAATAAGTTGACTTATGCGCCATTAACACTTTAAAATGCTCACATATTGTGTGGCATGCAGAGATTTTAGGGTGAACTGTCCAATTGCCTTGGATATGTTGCAACTGTCGTGAGGGCAAGAGTTCTAAGTTTTTTCTAAGCTCAATGCTGGCCACAAAAAAAAAAATTGCTGCCAAATTGATGTCTGCAAGCGTTTGATTTTTTTCTTCCTTTTGTAGAATTCGGGCGTTACGCTTTTAAGTAACTTGAACGGTGCGTGCTGTCGCCGATTTGCTGTTCCACAAAAAAGACGAAGGCAAAACACAGGCCGCGCCCTGACTTTGCTGACTGGACATGGCCAGCCAGACATGTATATATATATATATATATATTATAGTAGTCTGTATGCCTGTGCAGATCCTGTATCCCTTTATCTTCTTTGCAGCTTTTATTGTTTGTGTGTGAACGCTCATCGATCGGCGGCTTGGCGGCGCTTGGTAGCTCAGTCTCAATTTTTTGTAGGTGCTTTGGTACCCTGGCTTGCCCTTTAGGAACATCAGGAGCGACAAACAAAAGCAAAAGAAACACAAGAAAATGAAAATAAAAGCCCTGTCCACCTATCTGTCTGGAGTTTAGATGCCATTTTTTGACTTTACAGCCAGAAGGTAACACCCACTTGCTGATTTCAGGCATATACCAAATCGAAATTCATTAAGATTCATTCTAGAGCCATGAAGACAGCTCCATTTTTTGTCTTTTGTTTTCAACTTGTTTTATGTCTTTTTTGCGGTTGTTTTTTTTTTTTCGTTTGTCGTTGGTTTTTCATAGTCTGCAGTTGCTAAAAATTGGATCAGCAACTAAAAACGCAAACGGATGCCATTTAGACAGCATGTTTTTTTTATGTTTTTTACTTTTACTTGACAGCAATGTTCAAAAATGGTATGAAATTAGCTTAAAGCCACGCAAACGACGACAATGCCAATAAACAAAATCAACAAAAGTTCACCAAAGAAGGAACGAAAACAAAATCAACAACGAATTGAATGCAGCTTGGTTCCTTGGAACTGAATCGCGCATCAAATGTAGGCAACAAATTTGCTTTTTATTTGATTTTGAATGCCAGGGCACTTTAATTTGTTAATTTATTATGATGTTCGTCTGAAAATTAGTGCAGAGCTTAAGGCGATTTTCCATTATCTGTTTGTGTGTCTGCTGGCTTAAGCCTCGCTCAATTGCTGCTACCATAAGAAATGAAACGATGAAGCGAAGCGACGTCTCGACGTTTTGCAGTAGAATGAAAAATACAAAATTGCCAAAAGCAAGAAACGCTGATTTGTAGCTAATTAATAAACTGATTAATCAATGAATGTGTGCTCATTTTTTATAGCAGCTCTAAGATCTGGCAACGCTATGTTTAAAAAACAAACAAACACAGATTTCCCTTTTGTGGGAAAGAGATGCATTCGAATATTTTCAATATACTAGCATTTTTTATGAGTGGTGACAACTCTTTGCCGCCGTAACCTAATATTTCCAGCAACAATGGTCTAGATACGACTAGGTCTGATTGTAAACATGAAAAAAAATTCATGATAAAAAGTGAACCTGCGCGAACAATCTTCTAATTGAGATCATCACTCAAAAATTCTTTCAACAGTCTAATTGGCAACTCCCAACCGGATCTACACACTTGCTAGTCTGGCAACGTTGCCATGAAGCCTCTCGTGTACTTGTAGACAATATATATTAAGTGCTTATTAACAATGAGACTTACAACAAAAGTCAAAACATTCTCTCTGGTCATGGTCAATGGGGCTGGGCTTTGATGAGAGATGGTCTTGGACTGGCTGCCAGCTGATGATGGCGTCTGCATGGGGCATTAGATTTCATCCATAGAATGGGAAGGGGGTACAAGTTAATGGGTTTTTTTTCGGCACAACAAACAATGACGGATGAACAAATTTTTGATTTTACGCTCTAAATTATGTACGTACGTAAGGTTCGATCAGCAAGCAGTTTGTGGTAAATCTGGTCAACAACAGAAACTAATAACCAAAAAATGAAATTTAAGCCATGGAAAGCAGGGTGCTTGGGTTTTAAGATAGAGAGGTAAACACTATTTGATAGTAATATGCCATATGTACATATATGTATATGTCAAATCTGGTCTGTTTGGTAACCGGAATATATTAATTTATTTACATTTCTATTTCTTTTCAAATAACTTATTACTTAAAAATTTTATTTTAATAGTCTATATTATATAAATGAATAACTTATATAATAAAGGAAAGTTAGGTAATGTATTATTGTCCAAGCAAAAACAACAATATATTTATATACATTTCTAAAAAAATTTTAATTTAATTATTTTTAATGTTTTATTTCTATGAAATTTCTCTTGATTACTTGCATTAAATAAATTTAATAAAAATTTTTTGTTTTGGCTTGGCCCACCCTGTATAGATCAATGGTGTTTGAAACTTTGACGCTTGGCTCATCCTATGCTCCACACACACACACACACACACACACTACTTTTAAAGTTAACACACAGTCAAAACCTGTGACCAAAATTTCAAAGCAGACGCGTTTTTCACACACACATACATACATATGTCCGGCTCGGCTTTTTGGCCTTTTGATACATTTGTTGTGTCTGCTGTGTGTGTGTGTGTGTGTGTGTGTGTGTGTGTGTGTATCGAGTCATGTTGTGTTTTATAATAGACCTATGGCTTTGAAGTTGTTTTGGCGATGACTTCGTCGCTTCATTCTCTTTCCGTTTTCCATAAATTTAAATTATTAATTTTTTACCACGGATAAGATGACGGCGACGATGATTATGTCGTTTTGTTATTGCTGCCGCTGCTGATGCCTTTTGTTGTCCATTTTAACGAAATGAGAGTAATTTGTGAATTTTTTACCTTTTTTTCTTCTGCGTCGTTTCAAACCCATCTCGTTTTTATTATTATACATTCAGTTTTTTGGATTTTTGTCTCGTTTTTGTTTTCATCTCGCACCGACGCTGATCTAAACAAAGCCAAACCAATTTGACTACACGTTAGTTGAGGACCAACATCAAAAACCGTTGCCTGAGAACATTTAGCGGGCTGAGCTTGGCTCTGCCAAGGGTTAACGATAGCTTAGTAATTGCCAGGCCCAAGCTTTAACCAGTGTTTAAAAAAGTCTTGGCATGTAAGCCTACTTATGGCACTTCAATGCCAAAGTCATTGAGTAAACGCAACAAACAATTGTTGAAGCTATGTTACATATGTTTGCCTTTTTTTTTATTTTTATTTTTATTTTTATTTTTGCTGTGTGGCTGCTGTAATCCTTGCGGCTGGCGCAATGAAAGCAATAATCTCGCATGTTTTGGTGAATGGGGGAGTAAAGCTGCCTGGCCTGGCACTTGACGTGCGTCAGCCCCCCAGCTCTGCAGCCTGGACAAACAAACGGAGAATGCCAAATGTGTGGCATGCGGCATGTGGCATGCGGCATGCGGCAGCGCACAATCATCGATAGACGCCAATGGAATTGACAATGGTAATTGAAACCGCCGCACGTTAAGTGTGGGCCTCTTAACAAAACTCGCTTATCGTAATAAACCACTTAAACGGTAAGTACATACGTATACGGCAAACATATACGTACACTTACTTGCTCAATGTGCTGTTAGTTTTAATTTCATCTTGCTTCCATAGCCGAAAATACCCTGTAAAAAGTGTAAGAGTACATATTATAATATTCTTAAAATTCACCTTTGCATAGTAATTAATTTTTGTTTTTATTTATTTTTAGTTTTTATTTTAATTTCATTTGATTTTTAATTGCTCTATTTTTATAACTCTAAAAATATGTTTGGAGTATTCATTTTATTACTTTGTGGACTGTAATAATATTTGTAATTTATTTTTTTACAGCGTATCTAACAATCCAGATAGATTTTTCTTTTAGTTTTTTGTTTTACTTTCTTTGTTTTTTTTTCTTTTTGAAACTTTTTTGAGCTCGCTTTTAATCGCATCAAAACGAAACTAATGCGAGTATTATTATTAGAGAGACGGAAGCTGACAAAGAAGAAGAAGCAGAAGCAGCAACATTACCACAGCTGTGCCTTAAAAAATTTTCCTTTTCTTTTTTTTTTTTTTTTTGTGGGGAGCTTGTATAAATGGGCAAGCGCTTGATAACTTGTACTTGGTTCAAGGCGGTGTCGGGGATGGGGTCTAATGAGTCGGTCTGAGTGTCGCACGTGCGTCCGCTGTTCTTGTTGTTGTTGTTATCTCTGTTATTGCTGCTGCTCTTGATGCAACCAATTAGTTGGCCAAAAAAGTATTTGTAAAATAAATCTTAAGCAATGTCCTTGCAAGTCTAGCTATATATGTATATATATATAGTCTATAGTACAGCTGGCACTGTTTGGTGCAGCCCGCATCTGCTTAGCGTGAAAGCCCCAATGTTGTCAATATTTCTTGGAAAACAATTCAAAATTTAATGATGTTTAATGCTGCACGCTTCGCATGCCACATGCGTTCAACCCGCTCTCGCATGCCCCAACCCCAAGCCCAACCCCACCCACTGCTGCTACTGCTGCTGCTACCGACCAGTTCCAATCATCGTCATCATCGTGCCCAACATCATCATCAGCAACAGCTCAGGCTCATCTCGTGCAACAGAAGCAGCCCACAGTCGTGCCACATTGCATTCGGATATGTGGAAGAGTACATGGATGTAAAATGAAAACACATGAATGCGAATGTTTTACGATTTGTGTGTAAGCATATATACACACATACGTATATGTATATCTACATATATATCATACATGGACATACCGACTAACAAGCATGCGTAGCATAGGAAATATTCAAGCATGAATTATATTGCGTACGCCAAGCATAACCATATGCAATTTGTCTAAACTAGGAAAAGCCATTGCAAATAAATAAACTCAATGCCAATACACAAATTTTAATCAGTATTTTCAAACTCATCTTCCATGCAAGAACTGCTCGTAGTACATTTGTTATATTTTTAAGACAAAAGTGTTACGCTCTGTAACAATTATATGGGCATATACTCAATTTTACTTTTTTCCGCCAACAGGCGCATCAATATTTTCATTTTCATTTTCATTTTACAACTAACATTTTCATAACGACTTCCCCATTCAATGACATTCACATGCAGGCGTAAAAATCAGCGGCATGAAATATATATATATATATATATATATGTATGTATATACATATGCATATATATACTAAGTATGTATATATATAGATATATGTGTTAAATTGATTTTGAGAATTTTTCGCGCGCGTGCATTTGTTTATCCCTTCAAGCGTTAAGTGAACAACAGCGCTTAATGATCAACAAGCCGCAGCAGCAGCAGCAGCAGCAACAGCAGCAACCAACAGCAAGAGCAGCAGCAACATATAACAACAACATTGGCAATTGCCTGCCCGCCTGCAATTATGACTATTTGCATTGCACATTACACATTTCACACTGCCAACTCTTAACTCAACGCCATCCCAAGTTTTTCTTATTACCTTCTGCATGGCCTGACGCTGTTGTTGTTGCTGCTGCTGATGCGATGTTGCTGCTATTCGCAAGTTCCCAAAAGCAGCGTGCTCGTCTTTGGAAGCAGCAGCAGCAACAGCAGCAGCGAGTGCAACAAAGGGCAGCATCTGGGGTTGTCTTTAGTTGTGTTTTTGTTTTCGCTTTGAATTGTTTGGGTTTCGGTTCGGTTTGATGGATACTCGCCAAAAGACTAAGGAGATACCGAGCGAGAACGAGTCGAGTTGAGTTGAGTTGAGTTATTCTTACGGGTGCTAAGTAGCTATAGCTTTAGCCTCGCATTTAGTAACGAGCTGCCGGGTTTATAAATATACATATTCACACTTTCACGTTCGGATTGAGCTAATTGAAACGTATCTGCATAAACTGCATACCAGGCCCTGCCCTTCTCTCGTTAAACACTCACTGCCTGTGGCCACAGCACTGACTAACTCCCCTGCCCTACCCTACCCTAGCCTACCATCCCCTCTGCCCCTCTGCCCCTCTTGCTGGCGATTACATGCAATCCCGATTGCCACAGGAGGAATCTCCGTGGCTCTTTTGGCCTTACCCAAAGTGCGGTGCTATCGAGGCTCGCTCATTGTCATGGCTGTGGTTCCCGCTATTGCTAATGGACCCCTGCTTAACCACAGTGCAAACCTCAACGCATACAGAAGCTCAATAATTTTGTACACATTTGCTAGTTTTTTGGTTTGCCTAATTGAATTTTATAACAATCTCCCGCTTTAGCATACTACTCATTGAAGAATCCTTTCAAGACAAAATTGGATCAGTGCACTTATCGAGAACCACAATAAATTACTCTTCACTATTGAAAACACATATATTGACACAAATTAATCTTGTGTACATTCAGTAGTATCCATTCTATTGATAACATCAGATGTTGGAATTGTGAATGGAATGTCCCTATTTCTCTAAGAATAATCTCAATCAATCACGAATGGCAAAATCTAACATGAGTACTTATCGAAACTATCGATCGTTTGTTAGGGTTGATATGAGAGTTGCAACAACAATATGCAGAAACTAAATTATCTTGCTCTAATTTTTATGTTCTGACCCAAACATTTTCGCACAACAGGCCTTAGCAACCCTTTGCCTGCTGAAATCTTTCAGTCCATTGCGAAAATGTTATAAAAGCTCTTAGTTGAGGTACTAGAACGCATAAAGTCGTTAAAAAGCAGCCGCTGGGTTGTAAATTATGAATGGATATTTGCGGTCTGTTTTCATAGGCGTTTTGGGCGTTTGGCAATCGCCCAATTGGCGATACATCAACAGGCAATGACATCAACATCAACATGAAAAAACATCGATGCACCGAGACAACGATCGGTGGCAAGTGGCAATAGCAAACGATGTGGCAAGCTTAGAGCTGACTGTGAGTGGGGCAGCGGGCTTTTGATGGTGGGCAAGACTTACACGACAGCATTAAGGTGGAGTGAGTCAGACAGAGAGAGAGAGAGTAAGAGGTGGGGGGCAGCGGTTGGCGCTGCCCGAAAAGCATTCGTCCTCTAATCACAAGTAAGCGGTGCGCCTGAGCGTGACTAAGTACGACTACCAGAGCCAGCACATGCCGCTTGCTAGACTTCAACTAGCAGGCTAACTGCAACATCGTGAAGCAGCGTTGGCCGTTGCATTAATAGCGTAGCAATCAGGGCGTTGCAGAAGCGAGCGCGGAGTTCATAACGAACGGTTTAAATACAATATATTAAATGGATTTATTATGCCAAAGATATTGCGCCTCTGCATGGCCATCAGCTAACACACACACACACACACATGCATATTTGGCTCAGTTGCTTGACCATATAGTTCAGCTCACAACAAAGCTTGGCTTACAGCTCTCTAGACTGTCCATTGACCAATGGCTGACCACGAAGTCGCATTTGCTGTTGCTGTTGTTGTTGTGGTTGTTGTTGTTGTTGTTGTTGTTGTTATTGTGACTACTGCTCACTACTTAGTTAAAGCAACGTTTTTTTTAGTCACAGTTATTACACTGTGCGCTCGCAATTAAAAATAAACACACACAAACGTCTTTCTGTGCAGTGTTTGCCATTTGCCGTTTGTTTCATCGTCCTCACTGAACACGCGCATAAATTGTTGTTTAATTAGATACAGATACAAAAACAGATACAGATACCAAAGCACACACAAATACATGCTTCAACTGCATATATTACACATCTAGAGATATCTTGAGCTTGCACTTGTTACAACAAGACCCAAGATTCGAACACCGAGGGCTCCACTCTATTGCAACTCTTCAAGTGCGTGAGTGGATCTCTTTCTTCCTAAGTTTTATTGAAGCTTATAGAATATGGCAAAAGACAAAACTTACTCCTAGATATAAGGTGTTTTAGAAAGTTCAAGAATTTTATCGCTTTCCAAAATCATTCGTATTCAAAATTGAACTAAAAAAGCTATAAATTTGTATTAATCGATTTCAAACCACATTTAAAGAATTTCCAGCAAAGTTGTCTAAAAAGTTATATACTTACATACGTTTGGCTATATAAGTCCTATGCCAGGTAAAATCTATATATAAAAATGAAGAGCTTTTCACTTGTCATACTAAAACTCGAGAACGGCTGAACGGATTCATTTTATTTTAATCTTGAAATATTTGTGGAGGACTAGGAAAGGTGTAAAAGGTCGAAAAAATTCGTTCAATTTCCGGGAACACCCGGATACATTTTCATGTATCACAATTTTGCTGAGCCTCTGGAGCTCTTTGTCATATTTTTTATTTTTCCGTCTCTCTACTCGAGCACATTGTAGTGCAAAATAAAAGTATTTTCACACTTTAATATTAATTACGAATATTTATAATATTACAAATTAAAACGCTTTATTTTGTTTCTACTCGAAATTCCCTTAACAAATTGAAAAGGAGCGTTTCTTCTTCTTAGAGGATATGGACTCCTTTGACTTGCAAGCGAATTTCTTTATCCTGACGCACTTCTTCTTTGGCTTCTTTCTGCAGCTCAGCATATTTGCACCTTGGGCTTGGCCTTGGATTTACACTTCGGATAACATTTTGGATTGGATCGCTTAATCTTGCAACTCGACCACGGCTATGCCGCGTATTATGGTGATGAGCACCTAGCCTATGTCCTGGGAAATGTAGCCAATAGCCTCCAGCGCATTTCCGTGGACCCATCAGAGATGACCTTGTTAGATATATAAATATAGAGATATTGTGTTAGCTCTTGAAACTAGAATCGCTTTTTGCACTTTTTTTTAATCAAATTATTAACATACTATATTCAGCTAAATTATAAAAAAAATATATAAAATTATTTAATTATAAGTTCGATAACACTCAGCTATCGATGGCAGGTAATACATCTGTAGGCTGTTTAATCTTTTCTTAAGTGAAGTCTAAAATTAAGATGAAGTACACTAAATATAGTGAGCATCAGTATTTTGACGTAATAGTGCCGCCAATTACCTTTCACAACTTTCTATATATCTTTCTATGCATATATTTATCCAGAGCTTATAATGCGCTTTAAGTATTTGTAAGCTTCTATTTTGTGTATAGAATTCGTTGTACAAATCGTGTATAGTAAATTATTAAACTAAAAATTAGACAACAAATATTTTCGGGGTTGGTCAATTATTTAATTTATTGATTCCGATTAAAAAAAAAGTTTAGAAATTATCTTAAGTTATTCCAATTATTAAAAAATAATCAAAAATAGTCTGACGACTTAAAATGATTATTTTTGACTATATTTAGATAATGTCACGACGATTATTTTGCAAAACTAATTTAATTGAGTAGTAATTCTAATTGAAATTTAACTGCTTGATCTTCAGCTAAAGCAACTGAACTTTTAGTGTCATGAACAAATAATAACAAATTATATTTGAATGCAATTTAACTGCAAGCAATTAAATGCAATTATAATGAGCGTAAAATTTATACTAGTATTTTCTAAGAGCAAGCAGTCGGAATATATATATATATATATATATATATACCATTTGTTTACTTAGGTAAGTACTGAACTTGAAAAGATACGCTTTGCTTGGCAATTATCTTATAAGCATTTAGTTGTGAGAACGCAACGCGCAGCATTAAAAAAAAACAACAACATTAAATAAATAGAAGAAAGAATTGAAAAATATAAAAATGCGCGAGCAACCACCAGCAATGCTTTTTCTACCCTTGCTACCCGCTCCTACCCTTAAATACGAGTAAGCCCCGAAACCATTGCGCGTCCTGCGGCCTGAGTCCTCAGGACTCAGCTCCTGAGTGCTCTGTGCTCTGAGCTCTGGCCTGAGCCTTGGCCATGCCCTGCTTTCATGTACAATATGTTGCGTAAGTGTCTAAACAATGGAGGCATATAGCATACAAAGGCCCAGCACACAATGTACAAATAAATGTGCTATGGGCAATGAAGGGCACGAAGGATATGATATGTACATAAGAGTAGGTGAGGCTGTCTCGCTGCTTGTGTGTGTGTGTGTGTGTGTGTGTGTGCACATCCTCCATGCTGTCTAAGCAGATGGCTCTCTCCGCACTAGTCTTCAATATCATGCAGACGTCATTGTAGCCTGTGTGTGCGGATCTCAAGAATTGGGATTTTCCAACAATATATGAATGACAGCATAATAATGAACTGAATGAGGTCACGGAGTGGGGTGGGGAGAGCTATCATAATGGCGTCAGCGCAATGATTACACAATATTTATTATTATCATTTATGAAATGTGTGTGCCTGGTTGGGAAACAAGACAGTTGCTTCCTTGATGTACTCGGGACATGCGTTAACAGCTGTCAGCCAACAATATCATCTCTGAGCTATCAATTATGGCTTTTGAGCAGCAATTGCCCATAACTCTCTCTCTCTCTCTCTCTCTCTCTCTCTCTCTCTCTTTGTCACTCTGTTTCTCTTTTAGCTTTTAAAATATAATCATATCGATAGTATTGATCACATAAAATATTTGCTATTGCTGCCAAAATGGCGCCAAAGGATCAGACAGCAAACGATGCGTTAACACACTCTGCACACCAATGACAGCTCAGCTTGGTTCCGTTCGGCTCAGTTACATCAGCTGTCAATGCTTTGTTTTCGCATCGTATTATTTTTTAAACACAACAGGATTTTCAAAATTATGAAATCAATGCGTCCATCAGCGACAAAGCCATGGCAACTGCAACTGCAACAATTGCAACCTTTAAGCTGCTTTCAAAGCTGGCCTTGAACCTTTTACGCGTTTGCCCAATTCAAGGCTGTGACTTTACTATCTGCGAAACATAAAGAGAAAAAAACACGCTATATACACAGTACACACAATATACATATAGATATGTATATATATATAAATATATTTGTATAGCTACTGTAGTCGCTTAGGAATGTTATGTAAACTGAACTTGAAAATCGTTGAAACAATGGCAAAGTTTTTGAATATTTCACTGGCTTAATTAGAAACGTAAGGAGGCGAACGCAAATAATTCTCGCTACATCTATACGCCCCTTCCCCTCTTGCAGCATTAGTCACGGTGGGGGGGGGGGGGGGGGGGGGGGGGGTGGGGAGGGGGGGGGGGGGGGGGAGGCAGCATGGAAGGTTACGTGAGAGCTCGCGGAGTGCAGCTCATAGATCGTAGCAGCGGCGACATTGCCAAAGCTGCACGGAAAGAAATTTCATTGTCGCAGTGAATATTCAAAGTGGAATATCATACATAAACAATAATAATATAAAAATGAAGACTAACCGAATGATTAGATATTAGAATTCTCCCGTTATAATCGAAATGCAATAAATTGAGAAAATCTTCAAGAAGCTTTGTATGGCTTGAATTTTCGGGCAGTGTATCGTAAGCTTGGAGGAGGTGACGCTGACGACAGTAACGTATAAATTATTCAACAGTTGGCTGGTGGCCAGACCGAGACACTTGCCACACTTGCCGCACATAGGTCTCGACTGTCGACTCTCGACTCTCTACTCTCGACTTAAGTCAACGCTACTCTGCTCGGCCCTCTCTCTAGACGCGGTCGCATACCGTTTCGTTTCGTTCCGTTCCGCATTGGCGACGCAAGCGCGTTGCGCAGCTTAAGATCGCTCCTACTAGTGCTTTCAAGATGTGCATGGGGTGTACTATTGTCACGCCCTCCCCTCCCCTCCCCTCACCGTTCCACCACTCTCTCGACCAGCTATAGACGCCCTCGAGACGCCGTAGGGCGTTGTGGATAATGTCATACGTACGCGTGTGTGCAGGTATTTGCCAGCGATTTGTGTTGATGACGGTCGGTGACGGTGACGGTGACGCTGACGTTGACGCTGACGTTGACTTCAACTGAAAATCATAAATGTGTGCTCGTCGCAGATATCTAAATGTATATGAACAGGTGCCAGAGGGCGTCTCCTACTACTCCAAGTTAGTGTGTGAGTGTGTGTTTGAAAATTGCTCTGGGAGACCAAAAATTTTTCAAAACGTCCCCAGCATTGTTATGCAAATTATGTCGCTTAACACGCAAACGCCGACACCGACGCCAAAGTCAACCGTCGACATTCGCGTTGTTTTGTCGCAAACAGATCTTATTATTGTTGTTGTTATTGTTGTTGTTGTTGTTGTATTCCACCCTCGGGCGTTTGCCTACTCATATAATATATTATGCGAACGCAGCTGAGTTCATCGCAGTTCCCCAGAGACAATCTATGCCAAGCAGCCAGAGCAGCTCTCCAACGCCACTTAAAGTCGCCCAGTTGAGACCAAAATGTCAACTGCTGGGAACTCGTTAAAGTGACCAAAAGACCATCAACCTGAAGATCAGCGGCAAAGCACGCAGGCACTCAAACCAAAAATTCACAAAGAGAGAGAGAGAGAGAGAGAGAGAGAGAGAGCGAGACGAGAGAGAGAGCGAGAGAGAGAGAGATAGGAAGAGAGAGAAAATGACTTTGCCTAATTATTTTATAAACCATAAAATAAAAGAGATTATTCGAATATCAACACAAAGGGTTAAAACTATTTTTTTTAGTTTTGTTTTTATTTTAGGGCATAGAAAGACGGATATTTCGTATTGCTGAGCCTTCTTAATATTTTTTTTTTTGAATCAAATGCATACTAACTTAACTCAACTTAAAAAAAAAATTTGCAATTAAAATATCTATTTTAAGAAATAAGTTTAATTATTAATATATAATTTTGTTTAAGTCAATAAAAAAAAAGCTTAAACTATCTAATTTTTTTGAAATCGGAAAGATTTGATAGAGAAAATAATATTTAGAATTCTGAACCTGCTGGGAAACTTTTCTCGAATTTAGTTTTGGAACTCAACTCTTACGTGGGATCCCTGAAAAATAGAAGCAGCCAGATGGGCTGATCAGTTTAAAAGAAATCTCTAGCAAAACTTTCAATTAACTAAAGCTACGAGCTAAGCAACTGAAGCCAAGTCCAACTGCAATGCCAAGGCCTGGGACGCTTATCAAGTTCGTTGCGGTTCAAGTTTTGATCTATTGCATTTGATTTTGTGCTCGAGACTGTGCTGCGTGTTGTAATGTCACGTGAGCTGGCATTGAGCAAGCTTCTATTGACCACAGAGACGTGCAACAGCAACAGCAGCAACAGCAACAGCAACATCAACAGCACAATGAGACAGCTACAGAGACTAGTATAGAGACAGAGACACAAAAACAGACAGAGACAAGAGGCTGTAATTAGCGAGAATGAGTGTGGGGCCATTGCATGACATTTGGCTTTGGCCGCGATGAATGATGCCAAATTAAGCAGCACTGTGAACAAGATGAACTCGGAAGACTGGCCATTGGAGCAATGTGTATATGGTTAGCTGGACCTCCTGCTTTGCTCTGCTCTAAAGTTCTGAAGCTCTGAAGCTGCGTGTTCGTTAAGATTTGCCCACAGATAACAGAGGCGGCAACAATTTTCGAATTGTAAACAATTTGCGCTGGGGACCTGTGAGCTTGCCTAAGCAATGGGAAAGGTCTTTTTTTTATTTTATTTCAACTTCATGCCCGATCGAACCGACTGTGAATTGAACTCAGCGAGCGGCCCAATGTGCCAGATTGCTGAGCATTCACACTGAAGATACGTTAATTAGACTTGAAGCAAATACTTGCAAAAATATTGTCCTGAGATCGTTAAAAAAAAAAGAAAAAGAAGAAGAATGTTAGAGCAGCCTCTGCCTCGGCCCCTGCAGTCTTTACAATTTGATTGTCATTAATTTGGTGTCATCTAATAAGCAGTCACAGGTGCATGTGAGTTGCAGGTGCTGTACACACTCAAGCGCGCGGCCGATAGCTCCGCTTGCCACATGCAGCTTGCGTGCAACTGTGCAACAGGCAGCAAGGGTCCGAACACTCATATGCCACAAAATGTGCACGGCGAGAAAATAAAATCAATCGAGTAATAAAAAAATTATAAGTAATAGCTTTGAATAAAAATACGATAACTTTGTTAATATTCATATTCTATATAGAATCAGTTGAGTGTGAATAAAATTTAAAAGCCAAATTCCAAATATAAGCTATGTTAGTCTACTAGAAACTAGTTCAGGTTCAGGCATCATAATCAAAGGCCGTCATCATTGACTACAGTGGAGCTTCAGTGTCAGTCAGCACATAAAAGTCCTAAGGCCTGAATTGTGGGCTGTTTGTGATCTGCACCATTGACAACTGTCCAGAGCTAAAGGAGCGAAGCAGCGTGAGCGGCAGTGGGGCGGTTAGGAGGACTTTTTCTGGCTGTTCGAGAGTCGAGAGTCAGACAATTGGACGACGCTCCGATCGCACTATGGCTGGGAAATTATATGTCTTCGTATCTAAACGCACATTAACCATCGCATTCCCCACAGCCTGAGCCACAGTGCCAAAGCTAAAGTCCCAGTCCCAGTCGCAGTCCAAGTCAAAGTTAAAGTCAAAGGCAGAGCCACAAGTACGCTGAGCTTGCAACAAAGAGCTGGTCAAGGTGGCATGTGGCATCTGGCATGTGGCATGAGGGTGGGACGCCAGCCAGCCAGCCAGCCAGCTAGGCTCTCGTATAGCCAGAGTGCATTTTCCTCTCTGCTGTTGCTTACTTTTCTTATTTAATTTCGATCGATCACTTAAAAGAGTACGAATAATGAAAAATCGCAGCTACAAGCCGCAGGCCAAAGAACTTGGTCTTTTAGATAAGCCTGACACACACACACACACACACACACACACACACACACACAGGCAGACAAACAGACGGTCGAACAGACAAACAGACAGATAGACTTAAGCAGCTTTTATAGCTGCGCTGTCTTAGGCGCAGATGTTAAGTTCGATACATGTCGACTGGTAATAAAACAACTCTAACTAATTATTTACAGTTGCACCAAAGAGCGAGAGAGAAGAAGCGAGCATTTAATATGAGGCTTGAATCTAAGACAATAGAGAGCTTTAAGAGCCGCGCTAATTTGCACTGCGCAGCTGTTTAGCGAGCATTCACTGTAAGTAAGTGACTAATTAGCTCAGTTCCTGCTCAATACTAAAAGCTATTCAGTCTTTTGGGTTAGGCTCTACACTTAAGCGTGTCCGTATTTTGACAACAATTTGTAATTTAGTACCCTTTCTTTGGATGATTCATTTGATTAAGGTGCAGCAAATAATGTTTAAGTAATGGCTTAGTACTCACTACTTTACTTTCTTTTAACATTAGAAAAGTAAATGACTTTATTTTAGAATAATCTTTTTCCTACAATTTTTTAGCATAGCTTATTATGTTGAGTATAATCGAAGGATACACTGGATACTTTTTATTCCCGTTATTCCCGCTCAAAATAAACTTGAGAAAATTGAATATTTATATATCTTTGATATAGTTCAATATAGTCATTGGATTATTCAAAATGATGTTCGGGATGTATTTGAGTTTTCTCAAATATTTTAAATTGTTTGAATAATCTACAATTAAATTATTTGTAATCGAAATGACTAGTACTTGAAAATATTTCACCTGAGAATTAATGTATAATTTATTAATATCCAGCAGATTCATAAAATATGTACATATGCCTGAGTCCTTTGTGCCCACGACTGTGCTCAACTGAGCTCCAGCCGATATTCCAGCTGTCTATACTCCTTGACGGAGACTGGAGCTGAAGTAAAGTTACAGCTTCCCATAGGCCCACTGTTTATGTCTCTGCCGAGGCTTGCTGTGCTCTATATCGATTATGACAGTTCAATTGGAATTCTTACACGCGGCAATTGGATTTGTGTGCTGCTCATGCGTAGCTATTGAACCACATGGCAAACTCATTTGCAGCCACACTCATGTGCATGTGGAAATCAATTAAGTGCAGTTCTCACGATCTTTCTCTCACTGGAAAATAGAGTCACTTGGTCAATGCAATAGCAGTTGTAAAAATGCAACTACACTATACTATACTATACTATACTATACTATACTGTACTATACTATACTATACTATACTATACTATACTATACTATATACGATTTTATTGTTCTGCCGTCGCTTCTGCTGCTACGTATTGTAATTAACTAAGAGCGGCATGCCCGGTTGCCCTCTTTGTCGCCGCTGCAGCGCTGCTCAGAATTCAAATATGAAGTGAATGCTGTGGATTTAGTTACGCTTTGCACTTGGCCATGAGCGCTAAGCTAAGCCAAGCTAAGCTTAACGCAGCTCAGCTAAGCAGCTGCAAAACCAATAACAGCGCACAAGCAAAAAAAAAAAATAAATAAGTAAATAAATAAGAGAGGAAAAATGCTATCAGCTAAATCGTCCATAGTACTTTTGACTTGAACTAACCACTAACCCTATCACTAAAACAAAAATGAAAAGTCGAAGTTGAAGCTAGAGTATATTACAAGAAAACACTCATATTTACAGAAATTAAATAACATACATAAATTCTTGCATATTTTAATATACTTTGCAATTTGCTTAAACTAACTGAAGCACTAAATATTAAATATGCAAACATTGATAGCATAAAATATAATGAACATTTACATAAGCAATTAAAATATAATAAAATGAATATATATTCATATTTTGAATTATAAATACAAGTGTATTCATTGGCGTGGCATAGCGGCTTAACTCTATTCTCTTATTTTTTGTAGCTGAAGTGTATTTTCGGTTTTGTTTTCGTTGCAGCTGATGACTCGAGGCTTTTGTATTTCCGAGCCAAGAGCAAGAGCGATAGCATCTAGTTCTGCTGCAGCGAGGGCGCGTTTGGCTTATTGACGTCAAAACTAAATCATATTGAGTTGGCAGTTGCCAGTTGCCAGAGCCGAAGTCGAAGTCGAAGTCGAAGTCAGACAAGCCCAGAGTTGTGGGCAGACTGCTGCTGCTGCTGCTGATGTGGTGTGAGTTTGAGCCTTGTTGACCAGCACTTGTTGTCTGGGCCACTTGATCGCTCGGCACTAATCGCCTCATCAGGTGTCTGAGCCGAGGCGCAGTCAAGTGTCCTTTCTCTTGTTCTGCTCTGGAGAGTGTGCGGGCGACAAAATGACAAATCCACACACAGCGGCCTTTTCGAGGGTGTTCCTGGCGTTTTTGTTATTCCAAACTCAAGTGCGCTGATCTCTCTCGTACAAACAGCAAGGACATGCTGCTTGATCCTGCCAAATGTTTGGCTTCACACAAAAGGGGATTAAATCATAAAAACACTCGCCTCACATTCTTTCCAATCCCAAATGACACAAAAAAAACATGAGAAAAATTTCACAATTTCATTGTTTTGCCAGCCACATTGGCGCATCCTTTGCCCGTTGCTTTGTCCTTTTTCTCCCTCTCTCTCTCTCTCTCTCTCTCTCTCTCTCTCTCTCTCTCTTGTTGCGGTGAGTCGGTCGCAAGTAGAAGGGCAAGCACTTGTCAGCGTCAACGCGTTGACATTGCTTAAAAAACAAAAGGCACAAAACCAAACAGAACTAAAATTAAATCCGCCAACTGCCTGACTGCGTGCGTGTGTGTTTGTGTGTGTGTGTGTGTGTGTGCGTGTGCAATATCTGCCGCGATCAGCTTTTATTATTATTTGGTTAATCTTGCATTAAGTTTGTCCGCAATTGGCAAATTTACGACTCACTTGATGGGATACTTTGATAGCGCAATAATGCGCATTAAGCCCATAGTGCGTGCACCGTGGTTTACAAGTGTTAAGCAATGTCTCGTTTAATGCAAAGCAAAAATAAATCTTTTAGACTGTAGGCAATAAATATATTTAAGCAAAGAAATAAAAAATATTTTTATATAACTTTCAATTATTTTATATTTAATTTCATATCCAGATATAGTTCAACGTGTTCAACTAAAACTATTATTATTATTACTATCAACTATGAAACTTCAATATCTGTTTCAAATAAAGTAAAATAGTTCAGGGGCTTGAACAAAAGTTAAATAAAGTTTACTTGGCACTTGGTGCCAATGTGCATTGGGGTAAGCAAACATCAATTAACATTTAACCGAAGTTAAATTAATTGCTGAGCACAGACGGTCACTCTAATTGTGCTTAATGTGGAACCGATACCACGATGAGCATGTTGACGATGATAATGATGATTGGTATGGGTCTGAGGACAATGAGCACACCCAATTGCTGATAAGCGATTAAGCGGTTAACAGCGCGTAGTAGAGACAGAGAAAGAGAGAGAGAGAGAGAGAGAGAGAGAGAGAGAGATTGGGGAGAGAGAGGTTTGTTGGTGTCATATGCTGTTGGTCTGTCAATGATCGCCATGTGGCAATTTTTCGGCTGAAGAGCTGAACGCTATTGTCCTTAAGCCCTGACCAGCAGTTGGTGTGGCCCGAGAGCGACCCGTGGAAGAGAGAGAGAGAGAGAGAGAGAGAGAGAGAGAGAGAGAGAGAGAGAAAGAGCACGAGGGCGAGGGCGAGTGAGAACAACTGTTGACCGCAGTCGTGGCAACAGCAGTAGGAGTAATAGTCACCGTAGCTATGAAATATATTTTTGTCATGGTCATTATGAGTTATAAACGATATTTTGATCCTTAATCATTTGCCCTCGAACACACGCACACGCACACACACAGCCACAAAGGCAAGCTGTCAACGCATTCGTTTCACGTGTTAGCCAAATGTCTACGGCCAGCAAACCCTGATCAATGCATCCTGGGCACAGCCCCCTCTCCGACAGTAGGACACATTTGTGTCGGCTTCTTATTGTCCTTGTCTCTGTCGCCGTCGTCGTCGTCGCGTCGTCGTCTGTGTCGTCTGTGTCGTCTGTGTCGTCTGTGTCGGCGGTGAGTATTAAAAGGCACAATTGCTGCAGCAAGGGGCAATTATAGATTATCACCTTATAGCTAACCCTGTTCCTGTCTTGCTCGCACACACACCCACACCTCGGTTGTTGCTGTGTGTTGTGCACAGCGTGGACAACGAAAAAGAACCATAAAAATGACACCACATTGTTTTATCTTTATCGCATAATTGCGGTCAATTCTCTTGGCCAGGCCGTGGCGCAGTCTCAGTCACAGTCTCAGTCTCAGCCTCAGTCTGTTGTTGGCTTGGCATGATTTCAATACCCAAACATCGGTTTTCGGCTTTGGCTTTTGATCATTTGCCATGGCTACAGCAACAGCAACAGCAGCAGCAGCAGCAGCTTGCCCCTTACTCTCCCATGCCTTGAATTAGATGTCCAGTAGGTGCTCAAGGTAGTCACTTGCCTGAGTGTGCGTCTGTCTGCGTATGTGTGTGTGTGTGTGTGTGTGTGTGTGTGTGTGTGTTTCTGCCTAGTGGGGTTAGCTTTAGACGCAACACATTTATCTTCTTGTCACAGATGTAAAACAAACTCATTTGAAAATTATCAAAACAACAACAACAGCTAAAATAAAGCGTAAGCCTTTCTATTTCGTTTAGTCGTAGTCCCAGTTTGTCCCATTTTGCTTTACATTCTCCCATTCCCATTCACCCAGTGCGCACAGCCGCCAGGGGCGTTATGGGCGTCGACTTTAGCCTAGCTCTTAAAAAAAACAAAAACTAAACACACACAACTTTAAGCTGTAAGCTGTCAAAAATGCCTGTCGCTCCAAATTATTGACCGGAACATAAAAATTTAATCAGTTTTCGGTATTAAGCAACTGTAGTTGAGCTTAACAGTTTAATGAATTAACTAAAATTCAAAAATCTAACAAGTTTGGCTTCAAAACTATTTTTGAACTCAGACATGCAGAGCTGTACAAAATTCAAACTGTGAATTGATGCATTTGTGGTTATGAAACAGTTATTTTCCAGTGAAAGTCCAAAGATTTCGGTACTAATGGCGCAAGCGCATCCACCTGTCTATATTAAAAATTGAATAATTTCTAAGTTATAAATCCGATCGTTCTGAAACGGTACCGATTTATTTTAGATTTTTCCAGACTTTTTTGTGGTAGTAAATCTTTTTTTTGGTTTTGCATGGCGAAGGGGGGAGGAAATAAAAATAAATAAATAAAAGCGACTTGTCCTGGGTATAACTCGCACTCATACAGACGGGCAGACGGACGGACAGACTGACATGTCCATATCGACTCAGTCTGCCTTGCTGATCAAGAATATATATACTTTATATGGGGTCTGCCAGGCGTCCTTACATACATTTGCACAATTTCATGATACCCTTTTTTCATTTTTTACAAAAACGTCAAAGTGTATAAAAACGCCTCGAAGATATCCAGAAATATTTTGTCTCATCGTATCATTATTGAGCTTTATATTGAGAATGCCAAATTGAGACAGGCATTTGAAATTAAATAAATTGATGCTGTCTATGGCTTTCTGAAATTGCTGCTCGGCCGCCATTAGAAGCCGCGCTCATGGAGCAGCCGGTGGCAATGCTCCCAGATGTTCTCGTATATAAGAGTGGGTGGTAAACGCTGCTGACCAAAGTGTCGGTCATCTGCAATATGCCATCGAAACGTGCAGATTCCAGCCGCAGTTGATAGCTCAGGCTGCAGGCAACAGTCGGCTGAGGCTCGTTGGACGCCTCCCAGGACATCTGCAGACCACTAAGGGTCTGGGGAACCCTTGTGGCCCCAACGGCTTCATCTGTAGCTGACGTATTGTGAGGTTTGGCAGCTGCAGCAGCCGCTAGTTGCTCTGCAGCAAGCCAAGCTTGAGTTCAATATTTTCTTTAATAATAATACTTTCTGGCTTACTTCATTTCATGACATATTGAAGCGCTCAAGCGAGTCTTGAATTTACTGGACTACGATACACACCTACCAATTTTTCTTTGAAATATCTGTATCTGGATTTCAATTTTTATTGCAGAATTTAGTGCGTTCACTTGACGATACACACTTTGGGGATATAAATATTTTTGTGTCTCTTGTTAAAGCTTTCTTCAATCAGTAATTGCTGAAACTTGACTTTTGACTAATTTTTTTGCATTATACAATAAATTATTAATGCAATATACACATTATCAATATTTTCATGAAAAGTTTGTTATTTATGTAGCTTACTTTAGTGTAATTGTTAATAACAATTTTAAAGCTGTGATTGAGCCTACTAGACTACGATACACACTTTATACACAAGATTTCTTCAATACATAATATAGAAATTTGAAAGCAGTTATTGAGTTAACTCGACTGCGGCATGCATTTCATCTATATTCTATTATCCCAATATACAAAAATGTGTCGTGCCCTTTAAGCAAGCCTAAAGGTTACTTTGATATTGATAACAACATTTGATAACAATATTTTCTAACTGTCGTAACTTAGCACGTATTGCTGTCTTGTTGTGAAGCAATCAAAGCAAATATATATTGTGGATATTATTTAAAATATATTTTTTAAATATTGGCTTAGTGACTAGGGACTAGAAGCTTATATGTATATACATGCCAAATTTGGTAGCTCCAGGTTTTATAGTCTCTGGGATCTTGTAGCTCATACAGACGGACGGACCCACGGACGGGCAGACGAACATGGCTCTATTGAATCCGCTTGTGTTGTATATATACAATATACATATATATATATATATATATATACATTTGTTTTTTTGTATGAATTTTGAATGAAAAAAAGGAAGTGCGACTAGCCGCATCATATAGCGACTATTTGATAATTTGCAACTATTTGCGAGTGTTGATTAATTCACTGCTGCTCATCTGTCTGTCCGTCTCTGACTATCTGAACGCTGCTGCTGCTTGACGTTGAACTGTATCGGCTGTTGAACCGGTTTGGTCATCCTTGGCCAACACACACACACACACACACACACACGCACACACACAGTCAGCCAGCAGTAATCAACAGCCGCATGCAGACGACTGAAAGCTAAAGTCTCTGGGCACACACGCACACGCTCACATGGCCTGCATACATGCTTGGGTAGCGTTACTCTGCCCGGGCCCGAGGACTTGACGACCTTCAGAGATTGGCACAGCCAAAGACCGCAGCGCTCCCACACTCGCTGCTGTCGCTTCTTCAGTGTCTGCTGTTGGCCGTATGCGTTCCCATAGGCCATAAATGCTTTAGCATACATACATATATAATTATTTAATGCGCGCATGTGTGTGTGTGTGTGTGTGTGTGCGTTTGGTATCCTTAAGGCAGCTTAATTTGCTCGTTTGCATTTCAATTGCATTTAATTTGATTGTCTTGTTGTTGTTGTTTCTTTGAAGCGATTGCAACTAAAGCACACAATTGTCGCCGTTTTACTTTACGGCTTATGTTTAGCACCCCACCTCCCTCTACCAGCAGCCACTCAGCACCCATCGCCCATAACACACAGTCAGTGAGACTAGCATGCGCACTGCTTTGCCGACACTCGTGTCACATGCACACACGGCCAGAAAGTGTGAGAGAGCACGCGTGTGCTATGTGCGTCTCTCTCTCACGCTTTCCATATACTAACCTCTCGCTCTCGCTCGACGCTCTCTCTCACTCTAGCCCACAGCACTGGAGCCATGCGCGGCCATCCGTCGTCGGCATTGACCAATGCTGTCTTTTTTCAATCAGCTAGGGAGAGTAGCGGGAGCCGACAACGAGAACGAGAACGACACAAACGAAGACGACAACAACGACGACGACGACGACAACGACGACGGGCGACACATTTGACTGTGTCACACATTTACTTACTTATGTACATACGCTCTGTCTCTCTAGTAGGAGGCGGCATTTGGGAGCTATGCATGCATATGTGTGCGTGTGTGTGTCTTTTTGTCTGTCTGTATTGCATGCGAAGGTGGCCACGCCAACCGCGACATTACCGCACTCTGGGCACTCATCATGTGGCAATACTTGGGCTCCATTGGTTGCGCCGTTTCTTGTCGTCTTGTTATTGCTATTGCTATTGTTATTGTTGTTGTCGTTATGTGCGTGTGGGACAAGGAGCGCGCTATATTTATATACACAGCTCTATATACATACTAATGTATGTATGTATGTACATATATATAGTAATTGGTCCGCCAATATCTGCAACAATTGCGTTTTGGCTGCTAGTGACAACGAGTCATTGTATAGTTATAGTCAGTGCGCCCGATGAAGGGTGGAAGGGGGAGGGTGAAGGGGGGTAAAGGTAAGGTTACTTTTATAATGAATGTTCATGTTTATGGTATACAGGTTCTAGAATAGATTAGAAAATTAGCAGTTTTTCTTCCTTAAATTTCAACTACTCGAAACAATCCGTTTCAGCCAAGTCGCTGCTTAAATAGATTTAAAGTCAAACTTACCCAATCGATGTCAATTTATATAATAATTCAATTTATATACATAATAAAAATAAAACATATTTGTAACTGTACAAATATATATATATATATATATAAATAACAAGAATAAAAACAATAATTAAAAGCTTAAAAAATTATTTGTAGATCTTGAAGCATTGGTGAAAGTTTAAAAGCCTGGAAACTGAAAAGTACATCTCTAGTTCTTGAATATAGATTAAGAGTAAGTATAGCCAAATTTTTAGGTAAAATTAAAACTGAAACTATGGTGCATTCAAATTCATTTTGAACCTAAGATTTCCAGATTTCCGTAATCCTAAATGAAGCACAAAAAGTGCTTTTAATATTCTCAAATAATCACAATTATAAAAATAGAATTTGCAAATATTTCTGTTTCAACTAAAATGAAATTCAAATTGTGTACTTCTTTACTCGTTCTTTTTTCATAAATTTCAAAATTCTTTTTTCTTTTTTTTTTTTTGCCTATTAACGTACATAGCCGACGGCAATCGATTTACAAAATCAAACGAACTGATGCTGCTCAAATTTTGGATTATTTGTCAGATATATGTATGCATACATATGCACATACATATATGTACATATGTTAGTACATATATATGTATTTATTATTTTGCTTTGTTAGTTGGCAAGGCAATTGCGGATGCAATTGAAATGATCGCATGGTAAATAAAATTTTATATGATAAGTTATTTTTAGCTGCCCGCGTTGATTTTGAACAAATACACACACACACATGCCCCAATACATATTGAGAGCAGATTTTGTGGTTAAGCAAACGCTTAAAGTGCTTTAATTAAATTTGTTTATTTGTACAATTTGGCTGCAGTGCCAACAAACAAGACGACACCCAATATAAAGATACACACATATGAATGCTTAAAGCTGAAGGCATGCACATGTATATGTATATATGCATGAATATAACGGTAGCTGTGCATTAGAGGGAGAAAGCAACATCGAGCGAGTGGTAGAGAGTCGATGGCTAGACTTAGCCTGGTGCTTGTGCTCGTAATTAATTATTTCATTAGTGCACACTTGATTTGAACCATTACCATTCCACTCTGAGCTGCGTGTGGTGGACACTCAAGACAGAGAGAGAGAGAGAGAGAGAGAGTGTGCTTATGACACGCATTGAATACTCTACCTATGAGGATTAGACAGTCAAATGGGCGAAGCGAACGAGCAGGGGGTGAAAAAACATATTTGAATTAAGATTAACTGAATTTGAATTTTATTGCAATTAATGTCATAATGGTTGCCTCAAGCGCCATGACTGGCGCATTGTTAGTGTAGCATAAAAGAGAGCGCACTGTTTTGTAAAGAGAGTACACAAAGCAGCAGAAGCGAAGAGCGAATTGCACTGCTTGCTTTGCACTGCACTGAGTGAGAGGCTGTGTTTGTGTGTGTTTGTTGCTCATGGGCAGGGCGTTTGCAAGTGAGTGAGGGAGCAAGCAATACAACACGCACAGAAGCAAATGGACACTTGCGGCGCACAACCTACGTATATATATACATATATTTATATATATATATATGTGTGTGCCTGCGTGCGAGAGAGAGCGAGAGTGAGAAAGAGCAGAGTCTTTTGTGTGTGTTTGTGTATGCGTATTTATTTTGGCTTATGCTTATGTCTTTAGCTGTGTGTCTCCCAGTCGCCGAGTCCAAGCATACACGAGCGCCAAACGCTGTCCAGAGGCCCAGCAACAACCATTGACGCTGACGCCGGCAGCGCTGGCAGCAGAGCAGCAGCGGCCAGCGCGACGCAACGTGTACGCGATGGTTGTGATTTCAAATAGTCAAGTCGAGTTGCCGCTGCCGCATCGCCCAGCCACAACGCAATCGCATCGCAATCGTCGCATTCGTAATCGTTTTTCTCGTACGTACGTCTCTCTTGTGAACTCAACTCAACTGAACTGAACTGCTTAGCGATAATATTTTAGCCAGCAAAGCTACGTCGCCGCCGTCGCCACTGCTGGCTGCGGTGGCGTCTGCCCTGCCCGCGCGCCCACGCAACGTTGCTGCTGCTGCTGCTGAAGCTTCTCTGGCTGCTGCTGCTGCTGCTGCTGCTCAGCGATTCCGTTTCTGTGTTGTCTTGTGTTCTGTTTCTGTTACTGTTACTGTTTTGTTGTTGTTGCTGTTGCGCGCGCGCGTGTTGTTTTGCCGTCGCTAAAACGACAGAAGCACAAGACTACGACAAATTTCTAAATCGCATGTAATTCGTTATTTGTAGGCTCTTGTTTCATTTTAAATTTGCATATTCCTTCTTCTGTTTTTTTTTATGTGCTCTCAAAAAATTTTCAATTAATTATTTTTGTTTTGTTTTTGCTGTGTGTGCAGCACCGAAAAGTGTGTGTAAAGTGAATTCGCAAAAAGGAAACAAATGCTAAAAAGCAAACACATAAAAAATAAAGCCTGACATGGACAGCGCCTTGCATATAAAACTGCCAATAACATACATACATACATGCATATATATGTATTTACATACACCCACCCCCAAAAGTATACACACACACACACACACACACACACACACTCCCATTGACATCGTTATGTACAAGATTCGCATAAAAAAATGACTACCCTCAAATTGTCGCCACTGGCACTGGCTGAGGCTGCCTCGAGAGTGGCTCAGGAGTCGACGACTACGACGACGACTCTTTGTGTGTGTGTGTGTGTGTGTGTGTGTGTGTTTGTAGGGTCGGGTCGGGTCGGTCGGTCGCTTGTCGCTTGTGTGTCGTTGTCATCGTTCTCGTTCTCGCCAGGACAAGCGACCAGAGCCTGAGCGGCGCACCACCTACTACAACTCCACACTGCTTGCTTGCTTGCATTCCAATTGCCGCTCTCGTTCTCTCTCTCTCTCTCTCTTTCTCTCTCGTTCACTCTCACACATACACAGAAGTGTCGTTTTGTCGCTTGTCGCTGCTGCTGCTGCTGCTGCCGTCGCCTTTTTGGACTTTTGCTTCGTCATTCTGTGCGTCCTCTGGATTGGTTTCGACGATTCAATTGCGTTCGTTTTTTATGCTGCCTCCCCCTCGCTCTCTATGCATATGTGTTTGTGTGTGTGTGTATTTGTTCTCGATTCGATTGGATTACATAGTATTCGTCGTCGTCGTCGTTGTCGCCAGCCCTGCTTTGAGCTAGTAGTAGTGTGTGGCCTGCTATTTTTTTACTCAGCATCCGCCTACCTTTACCCACCCCCGCACCCCTCCCAATTGAAATGACGCCCAACGCACGGCGCCGATGACATTTCGTTTTTATTTTTATTACGTTTTTTAGATTCGTGTGCGTGTCTTTCTCTCTCGCTCTCTCTCTCTTTCGCTCTCTCTGTGTGTGTGTGTGTGAGTTCTTTAATATTGTCGTCGAGTGTCATTGGTCGAGGCCAAGCCAGCGAGCAGCGCTGCCTGCGTCTTCTTTGCGTCGCATATTGTCGCAAAACCGTCCATACACACACACACACACACACACACACACACACACACACATGTATATGTATATGTATATATACATATTTTTTTCGGCTACTTCTTGTTTGCTCTATACTCTGCCTGACTTTTTATTAGAATCCGTGCAAACTGTGTGTAGTTTACGGAGCAATTTGTATAAGGTGAGGGGAGGGGCGGCATTGGTCAGGCCTTGTGGTGGCCTGTGGCCGAGCGAGTTTTAGGTGGTCTGCAGTGGCTTTGTGTGTGGTTGGGGTAGAGCAGGGAGACGACAGTGGGGGCGTGTGCACCCAAGTAGCCGAATGAGTTTTTGATTGTGTGTGTCGTCGTCGTTGTCGCTGTCGTTGTCGTTGTCGTTGTCGGGTGTGTGCGGGTGTGTATCGTGCTTGTGTGTGCGTGTGAGTGGGAGCGAGAGCGCACTCCGCTGCAAATAAACATACATACGTACGTACGTATGAACATGTGTTTGCATGTGTGTGTGCGAGCGAGTGCAAAGTGCACAAAAGTTTTGCCCAGCAAAAATGGCGACAACAGCAACGACACAACGACAACGACAACGACAAACGAGCAGAGACGGGCAACAGAAGCAGCGGCAGCGGCAGCAGCAAAAAGTATTTTTTGTTGTGTCGTGCCAATTTTATAACCGTTTTTAAAAGCGTCGGCGTTGCTGCCGCTGTTTGTCGCACAAAAAAAATGGACGCGCACGGACGTTGACAATTACACGCGAGCAGTAGCAGCAGAAGCATTACACCAACAACAGCTCTAATAAAAACAACAAAAACAATATCATACATGTCCAATGAAAATTATCGACAACAATAACTTTAACAATAATAAACAAATAAATAAAGCGCATATTATTACTTAAAACTCAAAGAACCTACAGCTCAATTCTTAAACAGTCTTCACCTGAATAATTGATATATGTAAAAATAATTAAAAATTGTGATCTGCAGCAAAAGATGTGTGAAAGGCGCTAATTAACTACAACGACAACCAGCAACCAAGAATAAAAGAAAAGTATTACGAATAGTTAATAAAAAAAATAAAGAAATTATGAAAAATGCTCAGCACTGCAAAACCAACTAAAATTACAAGTGTGTGTGCCCCAAGCTTTAACCAACTAACTAACTAACTAAACACCACAGCTCTACCCATTGATAAACCAAACAACGAAGCACGACAACAAAAGCAGCGGCGATTACTTAAAACTCTCAACAAACAACAAACAGCAGTAAGCCAAAATTTCAGCAGCTTACGAAGCTCCGGTGAGTCTAGGCCTGGCCTTAAGATAATCATTAACTAAATTGGGCTAAAGACAACTTGTGCTATTTATGGAAATAACTATACTACTACTATATATGCAATGTTAATTACAAATTCATCGCTTCGCTCTGTTTTGTGTATAGCAATCAGCTTTGTGTCACTGTCTGGACACTTGATTGACCTTCTGGCTGGTCCAATAAGAGCAAAAAGTTTCCGCTTAGATTACAAGTCAAGTTAGTTAATTGTTAATGAAACGTTTTAGCAAGTTCAATGAAAAGTTGGGCCTTATTAATTTATAGCTTTTATGACAAAAAATAAAAAACTTTGTTGCTCAAAGAGAAGAAATGTATTCAAAGGAATGTTTAATGAATCTGTTAATTTCTTCTGCAGCGAGTAACGAGCAGCGAATTCAAGGCAAGCAGCGAGTCAAAGCTAGGGGCGTGTGCGGCGGGCGAGTATTTGTCTCTCGGCCTGTGTGTATAACGTCAATAGCAATAAGCAACGTATATAGCCATATAATCGTTTGTTCGTGAGCTGTAAACACAGGCATTGTAAATTTACACCATGCTTATAATTAGCAATAGAACGGCAGTTGACTTTTTCGCTCCCGTTCCCGCTCTCGCTCTCGCTCTCGCACTCGCACTCGCACTCGCTCTCCTCTTTATGCATTTCTTTTTAGCGTTTTTGTTAGCTGATATTGCCAAGCTGCGCTGCAGTGCTAAAAATGACAAGCTGTCAGCGAGAGAGGGACAGAGAGAGAGAGAGAGAGAGAGAGAGAGAGAGAGAGAGGGAGACCGAGAAGACAATTGGGAGTCAGGGTCTGAGATTGACACTGCGTGTGTCTCTCGCTCTCTTGGGTAGCCCAAGTCCAAGCTGTAGGCTCTGGTGCTAAGCATGCTTGATTGCCAGCAATAATTGTCGCTCAGGCGTTGACGTTTGACGCCAACTTCAGGGACCGTTGGCCCTGGCGCGCTACAACTTTTCCACGGCTCAAACAATGCATCAGTGCACCTGCAGCTCGGCTCAGCTGCACTGATCCATGCTAGCTAACAACTAACAAGGCAGCAACAATAACAACAACAACAATGAAAGCGCGTTTACCCACCGCAGAGTTGCGCGCAAACAAAGCAACAGCAACACTAAAAATTATAAATGTGAAATATTGACAAATTGCTAATAAATCAAGCATTCGACACAGTGTCGCCATCTGTGGCTGTGTGGCTGCAGTTGGGAAAATAATTGTTGAATTGCTAAACTGAATTTTTAATTAACATTAAGATAATATCAGGGCTGATTTTATTTATTTCATTTTACTTTATTTTTGAATAGAATTCTTAAGACTGCTGAGATAAAAACAATTATACAAAATGATTTCTAATTAGCTTGCTTTACTTTAAATTCCCATTCACAAATCCAACTTTTAGTTTGTTTTATTTGGCAGGGGGTAAATCTAGTAAGACATCTCGGACATTAAGAGGGTGCTGGAGTTCAACGATTTGGCTTGAGAGCTTCCAGGCAAGATAATTTTAAAGATCAGTTCATTAAGAGTTAATTATTTGCATCCACTATTTTAAATAGCAAACTCATATTGGGCTTATCTCTAAGATTAAAATATATTTTAAGCATAACATAAATTAAAGTTCGGCAGTAGCCTGGCTAAGCAGGCCGAGCCTTAAGGCTATTTATTTATATTATAACCAAATTTTGAATTTGCTCCTTTCCATCATTTCCAATTTCGCTGGGCTAAACAGCAGCTTGTGTCTATCTGTGTGAGTATGTGACTGTGTGTGTGTGTGTGTGTGTGTGTGTGTGTGTGTGTGAGTGTGATGAGGCCTTTGGATATTCGGGGGCTATTAATTAGCATATTTCGTCATGAATTAGCAGGCCAAAGTCAAGTTATAATGAGGTGGAAAGACATTTCGGAAAGCGAGCTTAAGCTGCAGTCGAGTGTGTGTGTGTGTGTGAGCAATATACATGCATATGTATTGTATAAGCGATACTTTCAGCACGCTCATTTGTCGCACGCCTTGCCCCTCTACGCCGAACGCCGAACGCCGCAGCGTTGCCAGCAAAGCCCTTTTGCTGCATTTTGTTTAAGGTCCTCGCCCTCGCGGCAGGACAACAATCATTTTGCACGCTGTCCCCGCATTGAGTTGAAGTTCCTTTTTGCCCGGTGGTGGCATAAACATGAAATTGCAACCAGTAACAAGAACAACAGCACACAGAGAGAGGGAGAGAGAGAGATATATAGAGAGAGATAGAGAGAGAGACAGAGAGAGAGAGAGAGAGAGAGAGAGCAAAGTCATATGTGCAGATGCAGTTGCCCCCGCCTGCTACGAATTCTTTGGTGGAGCTGCCCATAGCCACGGACATTCACATGCCGACATGTCGCTGTTGTTGTTGTTGTTGTTGTTGCCCAGCGCCAGCTCGCTCATAATCCGCTGAATCTGCTTTTAGCCTCGAGACGCCCGCGGGCCCGCAGCACCCGCGCGCTGGCAAATAATTGCAGTGTCGCCGCCGCTACAGTTACCGCCACGTACAGTGGTTAAAAGCATATTGAAACCTGGGCAAAAAGTTACATATGCAAAGTCTTTCATAATTACTAAATTAATAATTATAATTACTTAAATGAATTTTAACCGAAAACACCGAGACAACATTTTATTTTTTATGTTAAGGTTTTATACATCAGAGTAATTTAAATAGGATTCCAGTGTGTTTTAAGAATTTCAAAGACTATTTTCTTCAAGAATTGCAACGCTTTCATTAAGCAATTGCATTGATTTTTAAGTGCAGCACACTCATACACACACACACACATGCATACAAATGGGGGGGGCACACGCACGAAAAAACAATTTGTGACACGAAATGCCAGCTAACGACAAATGATTAAAAAATCTAGACTAACAAGCAGCCAATTAAATTATATATTAAATATTTCATACAATAAATTGCAGAGCGAGTGTAATTTTATATGTGTATGCATGTGTTGGCCCCACTGTGCATGGAAGCCAACGCTGCACAGCAAGTAACCAGATGTTCAAACCCATGTACATGCGGCTGTTGCTGCTGCATTTGCTGTCGCTGTAGCTGTTGTTGCTGTTGCTGTTGCTGTTGCTCTTGCCTCTGAGTTGTCGATCCGTTCCAGCTAAACCCCTGACCAATGAATGGACAACGACGACGACGACGACTGGCAGATGAAGACGACAATTCGAAGCTTATGTGTCAGGTGCGCCGCCGTTGTCTGTGTGTGCCGCGAATGAAACAATTTATTGCACTACCCCTACCCCACCACCCCTGCCCATAGCCCCTACCCTACTGCTCCTTTAGTTGTTATTATGATTATTGTTGCTTTGTTGTGGCTGGCTTGAAATTGAATTTTCCCCGCAAAACGCCATAGCGAGGTCTCTTACGTTTGCGTTTGCGTTCGCGTTTGCATTTTCGTTTTCGCTTGAGCCAAAGGAGCATAGCAAATGCGTAAAATTGCCCAAAAAACAACAACAACAACAACAACAACAATAGCAGCAGCAGCAAAATAAGGATAAGAAACTCAATTGTGTGTGCCGCATGTCATGCCACTCACAACAATTTAAATTATGCTGCAACAGTTGCCATATAGGAAATACTATAAGCTGGGGTTAAGCCTCAAAAATATAATTAAGCTTGTTTTATGAGCAACTATGCTGTCAGCAGTTGTAGCTAACCACTCAAACATATTAAACACACATGCACACATACATATGCATACATATGTTTGGCTTATTTAGTGCTTAAGCTTTCCCAGCCGAACTCCATGGCGTATGCGTTATATTGTGACAGTTTTTATAACGAGAAACTGCAAGCAGCTGAGGAACTGAGAAATATTTCCAAAACTGCTGTTAGCTTTTACTCTGCGAGCTCTCGATTAATTAATATTAATATTCTGACACAAATATGACTAATAAAAATTAGATTAAATAATTTTTTAAAAGTATTATGTAAATGACTTTACAGCAAAGTAATTATATATTAATTTCGTATAACAGCAAACAGTGAATTCCAAAACTATTCTGGGTAGGACTCTGTAAAATTCAATTTGTAGCTCTCAAAATTTTCTATATTTTAAATTGAACGCGATTCTTTGTTGCTTAGAATTGTCGCTGCCATTTCGCAGCTTTCACAAACTTGAATCGAAGTAAACAAAAACAAAAAATCCATAATATATAATTAGTTCATGTTTACGAGCATTCCGGACCTTCATGTGTGTGTGTGTGTGTGTGTGTGTGTGTGCGTGTGTGTGTGTATAAACAGCTGGCAGGCAACTCGTCAATCGCAATCACAATCAGAAATCGCAAGCAATGCGATTGCTCGCTTTTGCCCTGGAATAATCTCGCTTTGGCCTGCCTCTCTCTGTTGCACTCATGGGCGGATGAATGGGGTCGCGGTTCAAGGTAAAAAGTACGAGTGTTCTCACACACACACACACACACACACACACACACACACAGATACAGATACATATGATAATCACATATACAGTTACATTTATAGCCTTTAGAGGCCACTCGCAGTCGCATCTTGAATCTTGAAGCGTAATAAGCTAAATCAAATTGCTCGATTTTTCTGCCCTGGCACACATGCTTGTCCATCGCTCGCACTTCTTCACACACACACACAGAGACGCACAAATACAGAGAGGCAGCAATTATATTTCATATTTTATACAAAATCAATTCCACAGCCCCCAGAGTCACGAGGCCGTGAGAGAATTTGCGTTTTTGTGTCTCCGTCTGTCTATTTCATCTCCATCTCTGTCTCCATTTGTTTTGTCTCTCGGCCTTTAAGCAGCCAAGCAGTTCATCTCAACTCTCAGCCCAGCCGAGTCGACAAGGTCAAAACACACAAGACAACAAACAAATTAAATAAAAGCAAAAACTAAATTCAAAACAATTCAAAATTCAAATATAATTACCAATGCCTTCAATTATTAATACACTTTTAGCGCGAAACACGCTAGCAAACAGTTCGCTTTCAATAGTTGTGCATATATATATATAGATATGTATGTATATATATATACACACAGCTATTTTTGTATATCTATCTGTCTTGCATCAAGTTTAGATCGGGCCTATATGAAGTCAACAAAAGCTGCGTACAAATCCTCTGACAGCTTTTCAATTGCAAAATTTTGTGAAATGCTAATCAAAGCTTTGCCTCTTTGCTTTCAAACTCATGTCGCTGTCGTTTATTTTTGGACATTTGCCAGCCAACATTTTTTCTAACAAGTGTGTGTGTGTGTGTGTGTGTGTGTGATGCGGTTGCAGTCGGCGCTACTTAGACTCTGTAGTGAAGAACAGAAGTGAGCGACTGTTGCCTAATTTAAAAATAAGAATCTTTCATAACTCTATCATAAATATAATTGTTTTTTTTTGTTGCTAAAGCTTTCAAAGATTCGTAACATTTTATTTCACAGAATATTTTGTTAAATTTTTTTTATTTTTGATGCAAAAGTCTTTATAATTCTAAAAGTTTAATAAGATTTTTCTCATCCATTGACAACAATATTCAATTGATCAATTTTGATTCAAAATTGAGAATTTTCTTAAAAATTTATTGTTGTGCAATTTGATATTTATAGCTTATAATACTTGAAAAGTATTTTACAATAAAATTGCGAACTTTAATTCTTTGCATAATTGTCTTTGTGGAATTTTTATATGAATTTGTAAAAAATATTTGGTGGTCATGATTGTCGACAAGACTGAAATGCCCTTTGGCGCGTACAGTGCGTGAATTTGAAATAAATTTTATTGAAATCTCAACATGAGCCAATAAAGCGTATGCACAAATTTGTTTCTATGTGTATGTGTATGTGTATGTATTAATGTGTGTGTATGTACAGGTCTATGCCGTAGTTGTTGTTGGTGTGAAAATCAAATTGACAGTTGTTGCTATTCAAGTTCGCTGTGTTGTGCTTTTTATGTTTCAGTTGTGTCTTGTATTGTCGCTTGTTGCTTTCGAGATTTTGTTGTTGCTGTTAGGGGTTAGTTGACGTTGCGGCGGCTTGAAAAGCTTTAAATGTTTTGTAATTTTGGCTAATTTGTGACATGCGCGACCTTAATGGCTTCTTTTCACATCGTAAACTCGAACTGAGCTCAACGTTTAATTGCTCCAAAAAGAGACATAGACTGAGACTGAGACAGACTGAGGCCAGTTAACTTTCAGCTTGTCTCCCCAGCTGCTATCGCTCATATCTGTGGCTTAGTTGACAATTCTATGGCACCTTGGGAAATTTTGACAGACAAAGTCAAGAGTTCGTTATGCAGGCAGCAGTCGAGATTGAAAGATAGTTGGCAAGCCTAATTAATTATGCATTTTAATGTTGCTATGTGAAATAAAATATCTCAAGTTGCTGCTGTTGCTTTTGCTGTTGTTGTTGCTAATGTAGTCGTCATGGGTCTGTACGCTTTGGGCTAATATGCTTTTATATTCAAATTATCACGCATGCCAAAAGCAGTTTCCACAAAAGACGAGCTACAGTCTTCACTCATCTTAACGAGCCATTGCCGGCGGCTTTATTGGCTCTGCAATTAGCTCTGATATGTTGCTCTCGATCTTTGGGCTTCAGTTTGCGTTTGCGTTCGAGGCCTGCTCAAGGTCACGCAGCTTTGGGAGCTTGACACAGGCGTCAGAGCGTGTTGAACTTTATGCATTTATTGATGATGTGAGGCATGACCCCCCTCCCCATCCCCTCTCAGTTTACCCCTTTTGGGGCACTTCCTGTCCCCATCATCGGGGATCGGGCGGGCACACAGCGCCTGTAATTGAGCTCACGCTGGCAGCTGTAAGCTAATGACAAGCGCAACCAAACTCTAGCTTAAACCAGCCTTAGCCTCCAGATGTGTGTGTGTGTGTGTGTGTGTGTGTGTGTGTGTGTGTGTGTGTCTCTTTTGGCCAGGACAGTCGCCAAGTTGTCGTGGCATGTCGCGACGCTTCGATTTGTTTCGATCTGCTTTAGCGCTGGCCTGATCCCGGCCTGCCCGGCTGCTGGCACCATTATCTGCTGCAATTGCCACACCGCATGGGATGCGACGCAGACACGCAAAGCACTTGCAACGCTCTCTCCCTCTCCCTCCCTCTTCCCTCCCTCTCTCTATCTCTTGCAGTTAATACCGCTAACTCCTTTGGCACTGCAGGCTGGATCCGGCCAGCGTGCTGATATGTTGATTAGTCAATATGTTTGCTCTCTCTCTCTCTCTCTCTCTTGCTCTCGCATCCTTTCTCTTTTTATGCTGTCTTTGTTGTTGTCGTGCTTGTGGCTCATCTCGGTGTGGGGGGGCACTCATCATAACTGGCCACAGTTGGCGCTGTGCGACGCCAGAGAGCCGAAGACAACATTAACAACGGGATGACAACGCATGCTCTAACCACCACCCCTCCCAGCCCCCTCCCAGCCACCATTTAGCCACCACCAGTGCTTCAGCTGCAAGTGCTGGACCAAAATGCTTTCATTTGTAATTTTCGTATTTCGTACGTCTCCTCTTAGTTGATTTCATTTCTTTTCAGAGCGTTGATTGCACTGCAGTCTCCATCAAGAGATTGCATGATCTCAACTCTAAGCAAAAATCGTATTCAAAAGCTGCAGAGTTATGCAGAGTCTCTAATGCTCTACGCAGAAATAATTCTCTGTGAGGTCTCATTGCATTTCATAGTTTCTATCAAACTATCTCTTTGAGCCTCGCTACAAATGTTTGCAAGTACCAAAGAGCCAAATATTATTTAACTTAATACGAAAACTAAAGGATTTCTTTAATGTAAAGTAAACGTAAACATTTTAATCAAATCAGTTACTCAAATCACTCAAAAGCCACCCAACTGTCTTCACTTTACTTTACATATTATATATAAGTTGTAATTGTTTTCTCGAATGCTTCTCAAGCTCGTAAGTATTTTAACACCAGCTTGGGTTTTCGATTGGCTTGGGTACCCATGAGAGGTGCCTAACATCCTTAGAGACTTGGAGAATTTGAAAACATGCTGCTTATCTTAGTCAAGTGGGTCCACTGTGTCTTGTCCAAATATATGCCACAGTTAGCATGAAAGTGTCAACTTTTTGACTATATGTTCGCCTATTCGTCTGGTTGACAGTATGAGCACGAAGAAAGCAGAGATTGTAATAGATAGAGGCGCCAAGTTGGGTATGTAGGAACATATTGAGCCCTTAGTTAAAGTGTATCAAACAGTTAGCCGTGCTGCTATTAATCTATGTGAGTTGAAGGAGAGAAGGGTGTGGTCAAGGTGATTGAACAACTTTGGTATTAATCCATATTAATTTGCTATCAACAGGAAATATACTAATTCCTTTTTTTTGTTATTATTTAGTGCTGATAAATTAAAAATAAAGTACCGATCTTGTAACCCAAGGCACATATTAAATCGTTCACTACCAAATACGAAATAAAATGAAATTGTAAATTTGTTGTAAGCTAAATACTAAATATTAGCTAAGCAAACGCACTTTAAAAATATTAAGTAAGCAACAATGGGTTTCAAATTAACGCTTTTCGCCTAATAGAGTAGCTAGCGAAAGGTAGTCAAAGCGAACGTAGAATGGGCAGCAGCAGAAGCAAAAGGCATTAGGCATTAACATCAGCAGAAGCAATAACCAATTACACTGAGCAGCAGCAACAACAATGGGCACGCACAGCAATTGGCAACAACAGCAACAGCAACAGCAACAACAACAACAACTATAAAGCTCCGCTGGCTTGCAGTTTGCGTTGGTCGTTGCACGTTTTCGCACTGCCCTTTGGTTAATATTTACACCTTCGAGAGACGAATCCATCAAAATATGGCAACTCGTTATATGGCTGAGAAGAAGACTGCGGCAACGACTACGACTCTGACTCTGACGCTGACTCTGACTCTGTGTGTGGATCACGATTGTTGGTTGCTGGCGGTTGGCGGTTGGTGAAGTACAGCAGCCAAAGCGGGTTGGCGAATTGGGCTTTTGGGCTGAGCAGCTTAAGCTTAAGCTGGTTTTGATGGCTGGACTTGGATTGTTTGGCATGCAGTGGGTGTGTGTGTGTGTGTGTGTGTATGTGGGGAGGGGGTTGGCAAGGCGGACACTTGTCATGTCGCACGACTACGACTAGGCCTGCCCCAGTACACAGGCAGTTGGGGATCGGGTAATAGGCAAGCGGTTTTACACAAGGCAGAGCAAGACAGGCCAAGTTTAGTTTCTGTTTGAATTTATTTAATGGCATGACAAGGTCAAGACGCCACTACCAGCCACAGAGCTGCAGCTAGAGACTGAGGCTGCGGCTGCGGCTGCAGCTATAGCTATAGCTTAACTTTAGCCATGGCCTGGTCTTTTGGGCTACCTGCCGACTGACGATCGGCGGAGTCGCGCAAGTTGGGCCGGGCCATAAGTCACAAAGCAATTACAGTGAATTGCTTTCTACGGCGAGTAAAGCAGGCACTGGCTCAGGATCGGAGCTCGGACACAGCCAGCGGCTGCATGTGTGCTGTTGTTGTTGTTATTGTTGTTCTTGTTGCAGGAGCTGTTGCGCCTGGCGGCATGCAACGTCCATCTTTTTGACCAACGGATGTGCGACTGGGAAGACGGGCACCAAAGGGTATTTTGGGTGTGAGAGCGTCGTCGTCGTTGTTGTTGTTGTCGTCGACAGCAACAGCAACAATAATAATAATAATAACTGCAATGATGATGACAACAACTCCAACAACAACAACAACAACATTATTTGAGCGGCAGCTGCATTGCCGTTGTAGAACCAGTGGCGGCGTTACCCACCAAAGCTAAGCCCATCGTTTTGAGGCATTAGATACGCTAGCATGGCCAATTCGCTTGACGAAGTATACAAAATTGTATTGAAATAAAGTAGAAGCTTAAGCAGCAAGTTTTAGTCAATTGATTTAAGCTTAGCTTGCCATAAATGCTTCTTTCTTTAAGCTTGTTAGACATACCTAAGTAGTTTAATGTGTTATCGATACTATCGATATAAGCAGAGGACGACAACATACAAATACAAATGATCATGTGAATTGTTTGAAAAGCAAAAACAAAACTTCAATATATGAATTTACTGTATACCAAAATTAAGAATTAGAGACTACAATTTTTCTAACTAGGAATTATTACAATGATTGATTGAAATAAATTATATGTATATATGAATTTTTGTAACATTATACAAAGCTTCAAACTTGGACAAAATATGTATCACTTTTGGTCAGCAAGGATTCAAAAAAATCAAGGTCGACGGAAATTGAGTTTCTCGCCGTTAATTCATATTTATCGATACTATCGATACACGAATAGTTATGTTTCGCAGTAATTGCCGCTGCTGCTTGAATGCTCCTGTTAAATAAAAATCTGTCTTTATCCCCATGCAACAAATAGGGCTGACGCTTATGAGCTGGACTATGTATGCCGGCCTGCCTGTCTGTCTGTCTGTCCGTCTGTCTGTCCGTCCATCTATCCGTTTGTATGTATGGTGGGACGTTGTGTGTTGGAGGCGGTGGCGGTGGCGGTGCCGTCATTGGCATCTGCATCTGCAAAGCCAAGCAACAACAACGGGGCCCAAAGCTCTTTTAGGCGAACCCCAAGTTTCATAACACTATAAAGATGAAATTGAAACCGATTACCGCACTCTTGAAAACGATCAAGTACCACGAATGCTCGCGGACACATTTTACTCATGTAATTTTATTGCGGCTGCGAATGATTGGCAATTCTGGCTAAAAGACAAACGTTGGCAACGGCTAACCGGCAATGGGGGACACAACAGAAACAAGCAGAAACAACAACAACAAAAACAACAACAACAACGAGATGCTGTTGCCCAATGCCTTTGGTGTGTGTGTGTGTGTGTCCGCAAAAAAAAACCAGTTGCGGCATATTGCTGCCGCTGCTGAAGCTGATGCTGCCATAATGGCGATGACGATGATGATGTTTGATGATGATGCGCCAAACAAAAAGTAAAAATAAAAATACTAAAACAATGCCAAACCAAATCAGCAGACAGCTACGACAACGGCTACAAATCGATGTCTAAGCCTTGGCTAAGAGCGGCAGCGGAGCGGAGCTGGTCGGGCATAACAGTTAGATGTGGAGACACCTGCCATGCATTTTTTCGCCTCAAGTTGAGACTCCGACTCGGCTTCAATGCAATGCAAGCCAATCCAATCACTCAGCGGCCAACTGAGACAGACAGACAGACAGACAGACAGACAGAGAGACAGACGGGCGTACAGACAATTGGACGACGAGCGGTCTAAAGGAGAAGCTCGAAAAGTATGGCAATCTCAGCCATCATAAAGTGTGCGAACGAAAGCTGCCAGAGACCGCCATTTGCCGCAGTCGCCGTCGCCGTCGCCGTCGCCGCAGTCGCAATTCGCATCCACTTGCTGTCGTCTCATCCTCAGCCACAGAACCTCAGAGCCCACATCCTCTCTGGAACTCCTACTCTGCGTCCGCGTGCTGTGTCGTAGATCAACGCGCATAAAAAATACAAAAATTGAGCGGAGGGTATAGCAAAACACGAATAAAAAAACAAAAGCACAAAAGCCACTTATCTCGTCGCAAGCTCAATAAGTAAGCCAGAGCCAGCCCAGAGCCCCTAAGTAAGCAAAGAGCAGCGCATTGGGTATCGGCATCGCTAACATCTCACCTGAGCAGCAGCAGGCATGAGAATAAAAAGCAAAATAAATGTAATGCTGCATAAAAATAAATAAATAAAAACCTTTTGAGATGCGGCCAAAAAAAAAAAAGAAAAATAAATAAATTACACACATACTAAAGAGAGAGAAATAATTCACACGCTTGTTGGAGGTGAAGACTCCTCTGCAAGGATCTAACAATATAGACTTGCAGATTGACTGATTGATGACTTGAAGCGCACACTTGCGAGTGTTAATGACAAGCTGGGAATGTGTGGAGATGAAACATTGGTGCCTCAGCCAAATCGCATGTAAATTACTCGTTTCAGTTTCGTTTAACATACTAATTACTTGGCAATTATAATTGCTACTTAATTCTTAATCATACAAGCTTAAGCGAAATGCTTGCTAATTAAAAAAAAGTCTTAGAACTCATTTGTCATTTCGAAACTGATTTTCCTTTTTCATATGCACTACGATTATTAACCTAGGCCCCAGTTACAATCGCCTAACTCAAGCTGACAAAGTCAATCGCGCTCAAGTTGAATGCACGGGACTAACTGCTGGGTTTCATTCAGAGCACCACCGGATGAGGGGCGCACATGGGGGCTATGGGGGGCACCAGGGCACCGTATGTGGTCGCAGTTGGAACTGTTTCGGATTCGGTTTTGTTTTCTTTTTTGGGGTTGGTCAAGAAGCGGCTTGGTAAATCGCAAAAGGAATCGCCTGGGCCGCCTGGCCTGCCAGGCCTCGAAGCTGCAGCTGGATGCCGGAATTGGTTTAGCTAGTGCGGGGGTGGGGGAGAGCGGCTTAGTCTCAACTGGCGCAATTTTCATTTGCAGGCAGCAAGGCACTAAATATCAAAATAGGCCATGCAAATGCCTGCGGTTGCCAGTTGCTGTTGTTGGTGTTGGTGTTGGTGTTGTGGATGTTGCTGGTGTCGCTGTTGAACGCGTCGGTGTTGGTCGTTGTTGTTGTTGTTGTCATGGCATGGTGATACTTTTACGAGCAATGTTATCCAATCTGACGAATATAGACACCCATTGGCCCTGGCAATTTGTTGCTATCTTATTTTCTCATCCTATCGTCAGCACTGCAGGACTCTTTGTTTTGATATTGCCGCCGTCTCATGATCGCGCCAACACCGATAAAAAACCAAACAATAATAACAATAAGAAGGAAGCAACAACAGAGCGAGCAGACATTTATATACATATATAGATGCATATATATGTATATATAGTGTGAATACATATTTTATGTTTGTCTGCTAGAGTTCGCTTACTCAGTATCCATTCATCTCTTTAAAGGATTTTAGCAATAACCAATCACTCAGCGAATTGCTCATGGTAAATACATCGATATTGTACATACTATATGTATTTATGTAAATATTATATGTATGTATGAGTAAATCTTTGCTGCTCACGTGCAACAGCAAAAGCTTTTCTATCGAAATTTAATTAACTTACGTTATATGAAAATGTAAATCTTTTACAGCTAAGCTAAGTGCAATGCTAATAATAAACTTAACTGATTATTTTTATTAAAAGAAAAGCAACCTCTTTTTAAATAGAACCTTATGTTTAAGATAAGTCTTTTCGATTTCCATTAATTTTTAAGATGTTAATGTTAGGATTTTTAATATTTTGTTAATATTGCAGATCTTAGTCAATGAGCAAGGAAAAGAGCAAAAACTTTTACTAAAGCTTGGTCACATTTTTTTCACAATATCAATGCAACTTTCTAGCTTGGAAATCCCAATCATTTGTTGTCAAATAAAGCGCCGACATTATCATTATATGAAAGTCGGCTGTGCCGTCTTATAATAGTATTGTCAGCCTGGAAATGAAGTCAAGAGTTGCCATGGCCAAAGTTTCGACGGGCCTCGATTGGCAAGCCAGGTATTTGTTTACTTTAGGGGGAGATTTTCTATGTTTGAAATCTTGTTGCTGTTCGGATTGACAGAGTCAAGAGCCTTGCGGGGCGGCACAGCACAGCTCAGCACAGAATGGAACTGCCCCTTCTTAACAAACTTGCCACATGCCGCTTGAAGCGTGCTGGACGGAATGGCATTCAGTGCAGGCGACGAACTATTTTTCGCCGTTAACGTGTTCACTGCTCAAGTGCTTCCTTTTGTGACTGCTTGGCTAACTGACTGACTGACTAACTGACTGACTGACTGAGCGCCCTGTCTGCGTACATAATGCATGGTCGAACGCTCGGCCGGCATAAACACTGACACAGCCATGACGTGTGCCTTTCAAAGAAACGCAAACGCAAGCCGGCGAATGCCAGTCCCAGTCTCAGTCCCAGTCCCAAACTCAGACCCAAGACCAAGCACCAAGTGCTCAGTGCTCATTCTCGCTTAAAAGTCACAGTTGCAGTGTCAGCGAGGCTTGTGCGAGTGCGAAGGAGCAGCAAGAGATTATAATGCTCAAACAACTTGAGAATGTTGCCTCAGCCATCTTAACCCTTGTGTACATGCATTGCCGGTGGAAGTTTAGGTTTCTGCCCTCCAATCTGAAAATTATATCTACATACGTCTTACTAGATTTTGGTGATTTTGTTGGTGATTTCTTCATTGGAAAGCGTGCAGCGAATTCACCAACGATAGATATTACGCATTAACTAATGCAACGCCTTTCGTTCAAGCATTGGGGTTATTAATTTAGAATGAGAAATGAAGCATTCGGATGCTGGTCAAATTAATGGTGATTTGTGATCACATGTGGTGTAAATTACATTTCCATATTTCGCAATTTTTTATATGGACGGTAACCGGTGGGGTAACCAGAGTTGTTGATCACTAGCTTGTGGAGTATAGTGCATAGTGTTCAGCAGTAAGACTCAAGTACGCCTGCTTTTTTAACAAATTTTCAAAAAATGTAATTCTAAATTCAAAAAGAACTTTTTTTTGCCTTTCAGAGCGTTCACTGTAGTAAGTGAAAGACTTTTATTTAAATTTCTTCTATTTGCTAAAAAAAAAAAAAATAAAAAGTTGCTTAGCTGTGCACCATTTAAGGGTTAAGGTCGACTGCAACAGAAATGTTTCTAAAAAGATTTTTAATGAAAAGTTTAGTTTGATTTGACGTCGCACTCCAAAATCGCAATATGCACGCTCGCTCTCTCTCACTCGCTCGCTCAGTAGCTCTGTCTTCGTCGCACTCTCGGGCTCTCAGGTGTGCAAATGTGAGTACTACTACTGCCACGTCCGTCTAACTGACGGACGTACGGGCACCCTCCCAGGCTCGCCGGCAAAGCGACTGAAAAAGTCAACCTGGTTGGACGGTCGACGGTCGACGTCAACGTTTGCTGTGGCACGACAACAACGACACACGACATCATTTTGTACGTCACTCAAAAACGTTCGTAGGCTGTCAGGGAGACAGTTCAAAAAATGAAATATATTTATACACACACACACAGATAGATAGACAGAGAGACAGACAGACACATAAGAAATTCTAAAACGCAAAAGAGACACTCACTTATATAGACACATGCATAGTTTGTCAGTCAGTCAGTTAGTCAGTTAGTCAAGTTGCTATACCGCCTTGTGCTCAATTGCTTATATACCCTGGTGTATATAGTTGCATACACACATATTTATATGCATTGGCCTAGGTGCAGATTTGTGTAGCCACCCCCTTGAGGGCGCTGAAGTGGCCCGTTACTGCGATGACATGGACACCAAAACACCGTCACTATCACCATTACCTTTCCCTTTGCTTTTCCCATACCCATACCCACTGCCATTAAACATTTAACGTCAGCGACATGCTTGGCTGCATAGGCCGTGAGGATCTGGGGTCTGGGATCTGGTCGGGCAAAAAGAAGTGTCATTGTCATTGTATGTAGCTTGGCACAAAGCTGATTTTGATTTTATTATTGATTCAATTACAACGTCAATGAGTGCAGCAACAGCAAAAACAACGACGACGACAACAACAACAAAAGCAGGGTTGTCAAGTCGACCCAAGCAATCAGCTTGTCTTAGTCTAGAGTTGACATACAGCATTGATTGCGTATCTAATACACATCTGATAGAAAATGTTGCTAATTCATTCTGTCAATATTTGCATAGTTAAAAACGAATTTGGTTAGCTGCTAACTGTGCAAGTTTCAAAGTCAAACAACACTTGGATAACAACGGCAGCAGTTAACTAACATAACTGTAAATAAGCTATGCACGCTTAGCACATACCCTAGAGCAAAAGCCCCAAAGGGTTTTTGATTTTGTCACAAATTTGCACTCCCCAAAACTTCCATCATCTGTCGCTCGACAAGCCCCAGCAACAGTTGGGGGAATACATGCTAATAAGCCGTTTAAATTCTTATTTATTTGTCTTTTTTCCTCCGTCTTTCGTCTCTCGGCCTTTCGACCTTTCTGCTTGGTGCTAATGACAATAATATTTGATTAGCTAGTTTAATTGGTTTTCTTAACATTTTGTGTCAAGCATGCTGTCAACTTGTAAACAAATGTGAATTTAATACGAAATTTGTGATACACTCACAAAGCAAAGCACAATACCTTTATATGGCCGAGACAAAATCATGAAACACAGCTGAAATGAAAGAAGAATTAGAATTTCTGTACCGTGTAATATTCACTGTCGCCATTTTCGCTTTTTTCCCGTCAAATCTGGCAGTTTCCGAAGATCAGCTGCGGGTAAAATGTGTGAATTGCGGGAAGCAGGAATTCTGGATTTTAATAAAAAGTGTATTTGTCGTTTTTTTTTTAAATTTTTTTTTTTTTGCCAACATCAATATAGAGAGTATAAACGTATATAGAATATGAACTATCTTTAACATTATTTGTTCGCAAATGTTAAATTTGTTGTTTGGAATTGAACTTGGACGAAAAGTTAAGTTGCTTTAGTGAAATTTGCGTTTGATGAGTAAAAAAAAGATTGCGGGCTCGGAAAACAGCATTTCATAAAACAATTTTAAGAATATTATTGCATTATATGATATTTGAGCATAAAAAATCCCTTAATCCAGCTTTTTCCCTTACAAAAAAATGACATCGTTGGTAATAGATTTTTCGGAATGCTGAAATAGAACATTCCGAAAGTGACAAAAATCTATATTCCAATTCGAAAACTACTTTCGCTATATATAAAAGTAAAAAAATTAAAAATTAATGTGGTGAAGCAGAAACGCTGGAATCTTAGAGCTGCAATTCCAAGTTAAAAAGCCTGCTAATTATTAAGTGCGTCTTGAATATTATAAATGAAAAAAAAAAAATTGAACATAAAGCTCTCTTTATTTGCCTATATGCTGCAATTCATAGAGTATTAAAGTCACATGTGTGTGTGTGTGTGTGCTTGGCTTTATGTCCACCGATGTCGTGGAGCTGATTTTATTTGTGCCGACACTTAGCACCGAATATAACGTACGTATGTACGTACGTATATATGTCAGTATGTTTGCTTTTTTCACGCGGATTAAATTTTTATGATCGTTTATTATATTTTGTCATTTGATTTGAATTAACACCCATTGGCCCCAGGCATGTAATATTAAGCTAAATTCGATTGTATGCCACAGACTCTAATAGAACTTTATCTATTTGTTTGAATCTCATTGCAGATGTGGCAATTGTGTTGGGCTGCCTGCCGTTATTGTTAATATGTAAGTAACCTGTAACATTTAAATATAGTTAGTTTATATGGCATTGTTATTATTATAAGCTTTTACCTTTAGCGGTCAGTCACAGGCGTTGCGCTTTTGACAATGTTACAACAGACTAATTTCTGTATATGCTATAGTATATCTATATACTATACATATGTATATATCTCGCTGATGCGGCCTGTTGATGGCCTGTGATTCGCCTCAGATATGATGAAGAGGCAGGCAGCAAAATAAAGAAAAAATAAGCAACACAATAGAGTCACAAAGCTATTAAAAACTGATATAAATCTCATTAAATGCGATGGTTGTAGCACAAGCACATCGAACAAAGCCAAAACGCCGACACTGCCCCTTTTTACTGTTGGAGCTCTCTGGCTCTTTATACATTTCGGAGTCATTTTGGCTCTTTTGCCTTCAATCAATCGTTTGTTTGCCCCCTGGCAATATATAAAATATAAACCCATACACACATATACATAAAACTTATAAGAATGGCTCTTTTATGCGATTCACAACTCTTCTCTGGCTCTAAGTTCAGTTTCGTTTCTCAGCGTGTCATGAAATTTGTTTCGAGCATGAGACGTGCTTCAATTTGTTGTTGACAAATCATTTTTAATAATTGCAATTGCAAGTGTTATTTATTTTAATACTGAATTTGATATTTCGGCCGTCTCCTAAATTACTGAGTTTATTTTTTTTTTGGTAAATATATAATTTAATTAATCATCTGCTCAGAATATAATTAATGTTGAAACATTACATTTGAATTTGAAACATTTGAATGAATTCATTCATAGATGAGAGATGAAATTTTAATAAATATAATATATATAATATATATATTATTTTATATACATTAATACTTAATAAAATAAAAATGTAAATAAATGAATTTACTTTATTGAATACTGCTGGTGCTTAATAAACAATTTTATATAATTTGCTGACTAATTTTACCGCATTCCTTGGTTATAAATTTGGCTTTCTTCGTATCAATCAGCATTGAATAGAAGCTGAAAGGACTCTTGCTCCTCTCAGCTGTAGTGTAAATATCACACTCTCATGCCTGCCTGGACTCTGCTTGTCTGTCTGTCTGTCGACTACTTGCTGCATGCCCCAATGGCTTTGGCACAACGTTGATTCAATTACACAGGCAGCGGCATGTGAACTGCGCTTTCAGCTCTCTTACAAAGCTGTGAACAATACGAAGAATGCAAAGCTCCTGCTGTGCCGGCGAACAGAACATCACAACTGATCTGCTTGGACAGTGGGACGCTGCGGCAGTGAGAGTGGAGTGGAGAGTGGCTTTTGCGTTTTTTTTTTTTTTATATATGTACATACATATATATTTTTGTTGTTGGTAGCGCCACAGTTCAGAAGATGAATATGCATTTGTCGCCCAAATTGTGCCTAGTCTCTCTCTCTCTCTCTCTCTTCTGCGTCTTCTGCTCCTTCTCCTGGCTGCTTGCATACGTTTTGTTTGGGCTTCAGTCCATGTAGCATGGTCATAACCATAATCATAACCATAACCCTTGTTCAGCTTTGCGTTGCTTGTGTCCTTGTGGCTTTGGCTTGTAGCTTGGAGCTTGGGTTTTGTGGCACTGTTGGCGCTTTGTAGCTCTTGCCACAGCTTGTTGCAACCCAAAGCGATTTGCATATTAAAACAAAATTTTGTGTTTTTATTTTTTATGTATGTTGTTGCTGCTGCTGCGGCTGTTGTTGTTGTTGTTATTGTTGAAATCACTTTGTTAAGCTTTGTGCGGCGGCAGTCGGAGGCGATCAGAGGCGTTCATAATCGAAACTGAAGTAATGCCTTGGTCACGGCTGCCGGCGTCTTCGATCTGTGAATATCTTCACCTCTTTCTCTCTCTCTCCCTCTCCCTCTCTCTCTTTCTCTTCGTCTCGCTGTCGTCATGGACTTGACAAACATATTTCATATGCAGCAATCCGTGTTGACACTTTTTATGTGTTTAATAAATTAAGTTTTACAAAATAGACAGAGCAACAGCCACAGGTCTGTATGGGATGTCTGGTCTGCCACAAGGGTTTAAGGTTTAAGGCTTGGAATTTTTGAGTTTTCGGGGTTTTTGGTCATACGCTTCGTTTAATGGTTGACATTTTAAATTTTCGGTGTTGGCCGACTTTAACACGCATTTATGGCTGCTGCTTTATGGCCTGTGGAATGCGTTCAAAATAAATATAAAAAAAAAAAACACAGAAATGACGGCTCCTTATGACGGCTACATGCACAGCGAGGCCCCCAATAAAGATGATTGTGCTGTCGGCAAAGCCAAATTAACCGAGGGTATTCCAAAGAGTTTCCAGTCATATGGAGCAGCAACTACACCGCACAGACTTGGCATAGACATAAATATGCACATCACAAATTAATACATAAAATCATCAATAGATCTTTAAAACAGTATATTATGCTATACTATACTATTTATACATATTATATTAGAATTGTGTTCAGTAGTCAAGTTTCGTAGAAGTTTATCGCCATTCATATTTTCTTTGAAGACATTTTATTTTATAGCATCACGTTTTTATTAAACCAGTAAAATGATTCATAATAAAAATTGCTGCAGCATTGACAAAGCTATGAAATATAATATACACAATAATGATTATAATTGCGAGATTAAAAGTTGTCTAGTGGTGAGCTTTTTATACAGGGTATCATGAAGTTGTACAAATGTAAGCCGTGTTCGTCTGTCTGTCTGTCTACATATATAAGTGAAAAGAACTCATAGACTATGAGAGCTTGAGACACCAAATTCGGTTTGCGGGCTCTCCTATTCTAACCGCAAAGCGAAAATAGCTGATGTACGCCTACAATTCCTTACAGTTTTTTTTTCCAACTCTCATTCGATCCCGAATATTTAAATTTCAATTTTGGCTACGCCTAACCTGAATGCGTTCTTGCTTCTGTTTAGGACTTCGCATTTATTATTGTATTAAAAAACTTAAAGCATTTGACTTAACTTATTGTATGTGCTATATACATACAAATAATTCAGTTTTATGCTTGGCAATATTTATTTATATTGTATTTTAATATTTATTCCTAAATTAATTTACAGTTACATAAATCGAAAACCTTGGCGCTTTGCAAATTTTCATTTTAAGCCTTTTATGTGCAAGCTTAGCTAATTTACAATTCGCTACGCCTCTGCTAAATTATGGGCAATTATAAGTACTTACAAATACGACTACACATAGTATCTATAACTATAAATATACATGCACACTCCGAACGCTTTAGGCGAAAATGACAACAAGAACTCGTTTTGGCCAAAAGCTGAAATCGGGAAAAAGAGCAACAGCAACGACGGCAACACTTACAAATAAAGCAAACACTGAAGAAACTAAAACGAAAGCAATTAAAACACGAACGAACAAATGAACGAACGAACGAACGAACGAACGAACGGAGCGATATTCGAATAAACTTGGAACTTGGGCCTTGGGCTGAGCTGTGGCAACTTGCAAGTAGCAAGTGGCAAGAGCAAAAGCCAGCAGTATGCTTAGATCAGAGCTGCTCGTCTCGCTCTAGCGCGGTTTTCGAACTTTGCGCTCTCAGCTTAATCAAAATAAATATCATTACAACAACCAGAACGACAACAACAGCAACAACAATGGCAATAATAACTTTTTCGAACAGGTGGCAATTAAAATACAATTTGTGCAGTATTTAAATTGCTTTGGCAAGATGACATATGTCATGCAAACTGCCCACAGACGACAAAAGCAGCAAATAATTGTAGCAACAACAACAACAACAACAACAACAACCAAAACAATAAAACAAGCTATAATATGCTTAAATATATGCTTGCCATGTATGTGTCCGTATTGAGGCATTTATAAGATTGTCAATGGCAATTGTAATTTATTGAACGTGACTTTAGCTGGGCTTAACCCCTAACAAGATCTTTATAATTTACAACACACACGGGACAGTCAGTATGACAAACGTCATGAAGCAATAAATAGAATTATAAAAATAGAAATTATAATTCAGTAAAGTTAATCAAATAATATTTTAATAATACTTTAGCGAAAGCTTAACAAATCAAGCTCAAAATTCAGCTTCAAATTTATACACAAAAATCTCTGACTCAAACAAGTGGACAAATTAAAACTTGGCGCAACCAACCTTTATATACACTTTGCCTAAGGCATCGCAGTAAGCACACGCACGAACTCACTAACACATACACACTCGCCGAAATTTGAAATGTAAATAATTTCTGAGCTATTTATCCGATCGTTCGGAGATTTCGTTTGAAAAAATGAAAAGGCGTTTTGCGCTTTATTTCACATGTTTTAGTTGCTTAATATTGTGGGGGGACGAAATAAAAGAAAATAAAATAAAAGTGATTGCGTTTGGTTATGGGAGCACTTACATACAACATTTGGTTACTCTAGCTCTTAATAGTTGCTTAAATACACAGACAGACAGACGGACATGGCTATATCGACTCAGTTTGTCAGGTCTCAAATTCTACGTTTATTTTATAGTTATAGTTAAAAGCTTTTTGTGATTACAATAAAATAATATTTTCCTATATATTGGTGTCTACCAGAAATTCCTCTCACACACATACTAATCTAATTTAATAATTAAACGCACACCTAAACGTTAAATGACAATTTATTATTATAGCGGTCTACATGGAGTTTATTTCAATATAGATTTTGTTGAAAACATATTAAAGCCTATATATTTTTTTTATTTTATGATTATAGTTTTAAATTGGAAAGGATTTGTCTTTTAGGTGAATCCTATGGCGCCTAAGGGAAATTGCAATATATTTAAATAATCCAAGTAAATTAATAAAAAAAATATTAGGATTAAGAGATCCAATCAAAGTCGATTCTAATAAGTCGAGTAATTGAAAAGAATATCTTAGAATTTCTATCACTGTCTCTGTTATCAAATTCGATAAGTCACTGAAGTTGAGCTTCACTTAGCTTTAGCTTTCAATACCCACAAGAGCCAGCGAGTGAACTCTTCTCGATGGACAGGTGAAAACATTCGATATACCCATTTAGTTAATATTAGTTGCAATTTGGGCACGCAGGCTTAAGATAATGAGCAGCAAATACGAGTACTACTTGCCATTTAGAAGCTATGCTGATCTCAATCATAATTTGCGTAGCCAAGAGTCTTCGTCGTCGTCGTCGTCGTCGGGGGACGAGTAAGCAGCGTTGAACACGTTCGCGATCTTGATATCGAAGGCTGTAGTGTCCCCGTGTGTGTGTGTGTGTGTGTGTCTTCTGTACTAGAGACATGGAGACATGAAGAGATCGGGGCTCGAGAATGTGACATGGGAACTTGAAGTGGAAATGGCCATGGCCAACAAAACACGTAACGCGATCGACACAAGTATTGGCACACACACACACACACTCACACACACACATAGTTGTCTTGTCACGCTCTCTGTAGAGCGCTGCTCGTTGTTGTCCACTCTCGTGTGCCGTGCGTCTTTGTACGTCTGGCTCTTAAAAACTCTGAAGTGTCCCCTCAGAATTTGTCACATCATTATTCTTATTTTTCTTTTCAATAATCATCAGCATAGAGAGGCCAGCATGCAAAGACAGAGGGAGCGAGCGAGAGCGCATGAGCGTGCTTGCCGCTCGCTTGTTGGGAGGTCTTGGCGTGCCACTTCGTTAGGCCTTTTCGGTGGAAACTCCTTGAGCATTTGTGCGCTGTGGACAATGTTTCACATGGCGACAGCCAACAACAACAACAACAACAACAACAACAACAAGATCGCCTTGTGCCTCTTCAAACTTGAAAGCCTGCAGAGGGGAGTGGGCCTGAAAGCCAAGTCCCTACTTGGGCGAAAGCTAACAATATCTTGTATTTTTTCATAAGCTATTAGCTTGGAAATGACTGCATAAGCTTCATTAAACTACATTAGAGTCATTTAAATTTGGCAAGATTCTAGAACCATACTCAGGAACCGAAATGTCTTTGAAAATTGAATATAGTACAACTAGCTTCTAATTGAAACATTTTGCATTCACTATTTGCAATTTTAGAATCTGGGCAACATATTTTTCACGAATATATTTACATATTTAGGAAATAATTGATGCTCAATTTGCATTGAGCATTTTCTTATTATTATGTTTATTCTAAAATCTAAAACGATCAAATGCCCAAAAGAAATCAATATATGATTACAGTTGCTATTTAAATATACCTTTAGTACGGTTGCTACCAATTGATGATTTTGTTAGAGATTTTCTTAATTAATATTAGGTATTACCGGACTTAGCTAATACAACGCCATTTCCTATAAGCATTCGAAATATAGGTTCATATTTTGAAATGAGAAACAAAGCAGGCAAATTGGTTACTGCCTATGATATTTCCATTTTGAGTTCTCAAATGTTTTATAAGGACAGTAACCGGGGCGGTGAGCAAAGCTGGTGATCGGTAAGTTGTAAAGTTAAAACACCTTGGTGTTTACCATTAAACCGCACTAAACGCAGGGATATCATATTCTCAATTTTGAAATTTAACATACTTATTATCCAGAAATGAATGAAACAATGTTTTAAATTGAATTTTCTTGCCTTTGCAGCTAACGCAGTCCAGTCGCAACGAATCTACGAACAAGCAGCGCTGTATATCGCATATAGTAGATCCTAGTCAAGTCTATTGTCGTCCCAACTACACACAGAAGCTAGCTCGTAAGCCAGAGGCGCACTCTTGATGCATATTGGTCAGGAAAAGCTTCCGCACTTGCATCCTCAGCCACATACGCAGCCACACACACACTCACACTCGCACACACACGCACACGCACATCCACACCCACACCCACACACACATCCACACTCACATCCACACACACATTTGCAGCTGCAGGAGCATCAGTCGCGACTGGAACATTATACGCGTGCTAACGACTACACGGCCTTGTTGCTGGGCTATCGGTATACGTTGCCGCCGCTGCCATTGCCGGTGCCGGTGCTGCCAGGGCATGAGCAACAGCAACAGCAGCAACAGCAACAGCACGCGCACTTGGAGCAACTGAGGCGCTGCAGTGCACGAAGTCCCACCAGCTCCAGTTCCATGGTTATGACACCCAGCTCGCGACACAGCTCGCCGCCGTTGTCGCGCCAGGCCGTGCCACTAACCCAATCAGCTGCATCCGCGGCGTCCCAGTCGCCCGCGCTCTCACCCTCGCAGTCGCAGTCACAGTCACAGTCACAGTCACAGTCACAGTGCATGGGCGCACACTTTTTGCACTTGCAGTCGCAGCTGCATCAGAAGCTAAGCGCCAGCTACTTTCGCAACCCGCCCTCGCCCTCGCCCACGGATCAGAGAGCCAGAGAGTGCGATAGGGAACGCACGCCGCCCGGACTCAGCATGAGCACAGCACAGCTGAATCCGCTCAGCGACTTGCAGAACATGCAACCCTTTGATTTTCGCAAAATCAACACAGCCTTTACCACCGCAGACTTCCATCACCATCAGCAGCAGCAACATCAGCAGCACCACCACCACCAACATCATCAACAGCAAGCGCTGCAGCTGCAGCAGCAGGCAGTGCAGCAGGCAGCAGTGCTGGCAGAGGCGCGTCGACGCATCAATGAGGCAACCACGCCCAGCGAGAAGAGCGCCGCCGTGGCAGCAGCAGCAGCAGCTGCGGCAGCGGCAGCCGCCCAAAGCAATCAGTTCTTTAGCGCCATGGCCATGGCGGGGCATGCTCTACCCTATCATCTGCCTCCACCCCCACCACCGCCGCCGCCACCACCAGCAACAGCGCCCGCCACAGCAGCAAGCAGCCAACAGCAACAGCAACAGCAGCAGCAGCAGCACCAACAACAGCAAGTTGCTGAGCTGAGACATGCCCATTCGCCCAGTCAGCATTACCAGCCGCATCACAAGCCCGCCACGCCTGAGCATAACAATAAATCGAAGCCCAACAGCAGCAGCAGCAGCAACACCAGCACCATCAGCAGCAACAACAACAACAACAACAACAACAACAGCAGCAGTAGTTCGCAGCAGCAGCAGCAGCGCCTCACACGCCTCACGCTGGCCAACGCGTCGAGTATGCGCGCCAGTCGCAAGAGCGCGCACTCGCCGGGCAGCGCCGGCTCCGGCAGCAAGCGCCAGTGGGGCAGCATGCCCGCCAACCTGGGCACGCAGTTCATCAATCCGGTGACGGGCAAGAAGCGCGTCCAGTGCAACGTCTGCCTGAAGACCTTTTGCGACAAGGGCGCGCTTAAGATTCACTTCTCGGCAGTTCATCTGCGGGAGATGCACAAGTGCACCGTGGACGGCTGCAGCATGATGTTCAGTTCGCGCCGCTCGCGCAATCGCCACAGTGCCAATCCGAATCCGAAGCTGCACTCGCCCCACTTGAGGCGCAAGATCTCGCCGCACGACGGGCGCAGCGCGCAGCCGCATCCGCTGCTGCTGCAGGCGCCCAATGGCATAATGGCGGGACTGACACCCTTCGGCAGCTTTCCGCTGCTGACTCCGCCGCCGGACTTGCGGCACCATGCAGCGCTTGGCGGAGCGGGAGGACTGGACCTGAAGCATGGTGGCGCCGCGGGGCAGGAGTACTTGCAGCAGCGCTACTTGGAGAGCAATGGCATGTTGGGACGCTGCTATGAGGGACAGCGCCGCAAGGCAGCGGCGCAGGAGGAGGAGGAGGACGAGGATGACGAGATACTGGAGGTGGGCATACACATGCCCACGGATGACGACGATGATGATGATGAGGATGAGGACGAGGATGATGAGGAATGTCTAGTGGCACGCGTGGGGGAGGACGATGATGATGACGATGACGATGCTGTGGACATGGGCATGGAGGTGGTGGCTGATGAGCACCATGCCTTTATGCTGGACAATGGCCAAGAGAGCGATGAGCGGTCCAGTTCCAGCCACAGTCAGAGTCACAGTTACGATCAAGCTCACAGTCACAGTCACGGTCATGGTCACGGTCAAACCAAAGAGCAAGCGAGCAAGCAACAGCAGCAGCAGCTGGACAGTGAGCTGGAGCACGAGGATGCGCTTAGTCAAATGCCAGGACATACGCCGGCCAGCAAACGTAAGCGCAAGAGTCAAAATCCCGTGCGCTGCACTGCGCTCCAATCCGATGAGAACAACAGCTACGACGACAATACGCTGGACAACTATGACATGGCTGCAGATTTGTCCATAAAAAAGATCAAGTTGACCAAGCAGGCGGACCCAGTAATAGCAGCAGAAACAGCAACAATTCCTGCGAGCACAGCAACAGCGGCAACAGCAGCAGCAGCAACAGCAGCAGCAGCAACAGCAGCAACAACAACAGCCAAAGAAGCCGAGGTGCTTAGCAGCTCCAATGAGTCCACCAAAGCAATACCATCGCCACCTCTAACACCCTACGCCAGCGAGCAGGTAGCCAAAAGCCTGGTCAAATTGGAGCTAGAAGAGCAGCAGCAGCAGCAGCAGCAGCAAACATCGATTGCGCCACCGCCTGCCATCAAGCAAGAGCCGGTGGATGAGTTGGCCTATGAAGCTGATGATGAGCATCGTTACTTGCGCATTAAGCAGGAGCTGATGGGCGTGGACGATGATGTCGCTGCTGCTGCCGCGGTGAACAACAACAACAACAACATCAGTGAGAACTTGAGCTTGAGCTTGGGTGACAAGCAACTGCAGAGCAATGGCGACGTCCCAGAGGCTAAGACCGTCGCGGAGCCTGAGGTGGAGCCCGAAGCGGAGCCCGTGGCCGAAGTGCCCATTGACCAGGAGAATCCCTTAAAGTGCACAGCATGCGGTGAAATCTTTCAGAATCATTTTCACCTACAGACTCATTACCAGAGCGTCCACCTCAAGCTCCATCACAAGTGCAACATCGATGGCTGCAATGCAGCGTTTCCCTCCAAGCGAAGTCGGGATCGTCACAGCTCCAATCTCAATTTGCATCGCAAGCTGCTCAGCACACGCGACGATGCGCAACAGCAACAACAACAGCATCAGCTGCAACAGAACAAGCAGCAACAGAAGCAGCAGCAGCTGCAGCAGCAACAACAACAACAACAACAGCTGTTACTCCCGCCCGAGCCGCTGCTGGAGCTGATGAGCATGAACAACAACAAGCTGGCCGCGGGCGGCGGCGGCGGCGTGTCCACGTTGGCGGCTGCTGGTGGCGGCGGCGTGCCCGGCAGCATACAAGCGGAGCTGTTGGCGCGCATACACGCCTTGCATATGCCGCTGTGCTTTGAGGCACTGCAGCAGCGCTTTGGAGGACACGCGGCGCAGGCTACGGCGTTTGGGGATGCCACCAATGCGCAGGCGTTTGCTGATCCGCGGCTGCTGCTGGGACATGGTGGCAATCCGTTGTTGTTTCCCGGACTGCCACGGCTGCAGCGATTTCCGCTGCCACACATGCTTGGCGCCGGCGCGCCATTTTGCCGACGCAGCTCGTCCGACTCCAATTCGCAGCAGTCCATAACGCCGCCCGTCTCGGCCATGGGGCTGGCCATGCGCCCGCGCTCCGGCTCTGGTTCCGGTTCGCCGGACTATGAAACGCATGCACATCTACACATGCAGGCAGCGGCGGCGGCGGCGGCGCAGCAGCGGCAGCGGCGGCGGCGGCGTCGGTGGCAACTGGAGCAACCGCAGCTGGCGAGGAGCTCAGTGCAGCGTCACCAGATCGCATATCATGACCATGTACCTCGTACTATGCCAAGGCGCTGGCATTTTATAATTAAAAACAAACTGAAAAAGTCGTGCGCGCATATCGATATGTATCGATAACACAAATATCTAGCGCTATATATTCATTTATTCATGCAATATCAGGCTAAAAAACTTAGGACTATAGCATTGCTCATTCGCATAGACTTGTCGTTGAATGCAAATTAAAACAGTTAGCAATTATTCAATTAATCGATGAATCGATTAATCGTTTGGTTTGCAGCGCTCATTATAAACTAGGCTAATATCATCTATAACTATATAAATATATGTACACACAATTATAGATGGAACAAATAGCATTTTTTTTCTATATATATAACTAATAATAATAAATAAAAATCAAATATGCATTAAATCAGAATCTTTCAATTTTTTTTTTTTTTTTTTTTCTAAGCTGTATTTTTAAGTAATAACGAAAACTGTTGTTTTGCGATCAAGCATAGAAAAAAAGAAAATTGTAGTGCATTACCTTAAACAAATACTAAATGCATATAAATAACGATTATATATTGTTAGTGATACTCGATCATATAAGTATTTAGACTTCGAAGCAACAACATATTGTAATAATTCATTTTTTTTTTTGCAGTCTACTATTTATTTCGAATGCTACTTGTAATAAATTATAAAATGCAACGAGTCAACGATTAAAATTGCTTTCAAAAAATTGCTTTCATAAACACACACAAAAACTGATTATGTTAACTGTTTTTTTTTTTTACGAAATTACGCTGTAACTAAAATATTTAAAATATTAATAATTTTGTATTGTATTGTAATCTTTTTTTTATGTTATGAGCATCCTAGCGGTATATTATAGTGGGTTTAGTACTGAAAGCAAATAAACAGGCAAATACCTTCAACTCATATTTAAGCTTTAAATGTTTGCAATAAAATATCAATGAATAAAAAATTTACAAATTTGCGTTTATTGTTGGGACTTAAGAAAGTAATCCTGGCTGAGAAGAGTAGAAAGTTTCAGTATTGCACCTGATGGATAAGTTATATGTTCACCAATTCACTATATCCGTAACTCTATAGAATACGGCTTGACAGATTGAGAGCTCCTATGACAAAGTTAGTACTGTGACAGCAGCTGGAACAATGTTAATTAGTATATCGATAACTTTGTTACTTACTATTGCACATAGGCAAACATAGTATTAAAGTTTTTTTGTTTGCCGCTTTTTTGGCAAGGGTGTTGCTATGCAGGCGATTAAATTTTAGATCGATTCAAAGCATAGCACATAAATTTAGCTGCCATCGCATAAAAGTTGCAGCTGAGGGCGGGGAGCCCTACTGTCTAAATAAATAAATGCATCAAATGGGTGGGTCCACATACAAAAAAACAACTGAAACAAATATGTATATACATGTATAACTGTATGCAGTTATATATTGGTATGTATATGTTACATGTGTTTATCGTATTTTGTGCTCGTATCTCTTGCGGTTGTCCATGTCAACCCCCCTTGGCCATCGCCAGTGCTAACGCCATCGCCATCGCCAACGCCGACACCAACGCCATTGCCATGTTGCACTGAAGCGAATGGCCACCCGCCAACCCCTAGGAGGGCACCAAATAACAGAGCATGGCAGGCAGCATTACTCGCTTGTAGTGCAATTTATTTAAAGTAACATTTTAGTGTTTCCTTCCGCTGAAATTCGTTCTCTTCCTTCCTGTTTTGTCCAACAGCGGCAACAACAACAACAACAGCTACGATTACAAAAGTCTCTTTTGGGCCCCCGTATGAGCGGACACAAACACACATACACATATACACAATAACAGATTGTGGGCAAATAAAATTGCCACAATGTTATCGCAAAGCCTGCAGGACACGCAGCAAACAGCAACAACAAACAACAATACTAAAAGGGGTATCTCTCCACATACACTTAGTTAGAGCCAGTGCCCGTGGCAGTGGCAGGGGCACATTGCAGCCGCTTATATGGTACTTACATGCAGCTTACATATGCCACCATATGGCATGGCTATAGTAACTAGCACATAGCTCTGTCCGTCATTCTGTCTGTCTGTCTGTCTGGCTGGCTGTCCGTATGTGTGTGTGTGTGTGTGTGTCGCTTATACATTACATTTAGAGTGCGAAAATTGCAATTTTTTATAGACTATTGCTGTTGCTGGCGACAGTACAAGTCGTCATATTTATACCTATACCCATCCCATGCATACATACATATATCAGTTACTAACCACTGTACATCCGATTAAAGAGCTTGCAAGTTGCAACAAATTATAAGGCAATTGTCATAAGCCAAGTGTAAAAATGGCTGGCGGCATAGCAAACTAGTATCTAATATCAGCTTGAAGTAGAATTTCAGAAACTTGAAATTTTAATAGTATTCATTCATTTCAAACTAAGTAGCTTAATAATTTAGTAGAGTGTCGAACATTTTTGTTCCCTAGATCCTTTAAATAAAATGAACATTAAATTATTTTTTCTAATCTGTTTCATTTACAGTCGACTGTTCATTGTCCACATTAAATAAATAAAAAAAAAAATAAATAAATAAAAAGATTATTTTTTTTTGCAATTTAAGCTAATATTAATATTTAAGCTTCTCATGAATTCATGAATTGCAAGTGCTTCATATAAGTGAACAATCTTTTACTTTTGTATTTTATGTGATCAATCATGACTCTTAAATACTTTTATAATGGTTTTAATTGCTATAACTATTCAATGTTCTGTTCATTAATAATACAATTACAAGCTGAAATGTTTATATTTTTATTATTAGTTTATGTTTTCATTTCATTCGCATATCCTGCTAAAGTACACAGCAACTACAAGTAGCATAGCTGCAATTTATAGCCCAAAGGACATGCATAGTATGCGCTTATGTAAGTGGAAAGTACTAGTATGTGCCACATAGTATAGGCAAGCAGACAATTGGCCCACAGCGCCAGCAGACAGACAAGTATCGGCAACTACCCATGTACATATATATATATATGCAGTCGCGTATGTATAGTCGGGGCATAAACTGCAGAAGTCCTTTGTCTAGTCCTAACCAAAACCGCTGCGCCATACGAGGGCAGCAACAAAAATGTTGCATATATGGTAGATAGCACACACACATGCACATGTATCCATGGGGTTGGGTTGAGGGTGGGGGTGGTGTGGGGGTGCTGGTGCTGGTGTAACTGTGCACAGTTCCGGGACCTTTGTTGCCGATGTGTTTTAGGCCAAAAAAACTGATAACTGCAGTTGCAACTAATTTGTTTAGCGTTGCTCTGTTTCGTTGATTTACAGTCCATGCATGTAAATGTAAATGGTAAAGGAAATGTAAATGGAAATGTACTGTGCTCGTCTAACTGTCTTGTAATTAACTGCAGGCTAATTATCTTAACTTTCGCATTTGATTTTGTTGGAAATTTAGAAAGCCAATATTTGCGAATCAAGCATATATAATACTATCATTATAATAATAAAGAATATTCATTGAAAATTGTTAGGTTTCTAAAATTTTCTGCACTACGACTGGTATCAATTGGTGATTTCATCTATGAAAACCATTACTAAATATATAAATACAACGCAATTGCAATCAAACATTCGAATTCGAGGGTTATGTTTTAAAATAAGAAGTAGAGCAGGTGTCTGTTGGTGAATTTACTGGTTACTGCATTACCAACAATTCAATTTTCATAGTGTGAATTGGTTGAATTTTTATTTATATCTTTTTTTTATTTATATCACCAATGCTTTCTATGGGCGCACTAAGCGAATTTGGTGGCCAGTAACTAATGAAATTATTCGAGTTGATTCATTACTATCTCTGCCCATCTCTCTGAATTTGATTGGGTTTGCGGCAAAAGGGATTGTGGCCGATTCTTAGAACGGGACTAAAAGCCAGTAGCAGCGCAAATTTGTAAATTTACAAATATTTCGCGCATTTAATAGATTTGTACAACCAATATGCGTCCGGGCTTGCATAAGCCTGGCTTACAGGTAGTCCGTCTGCTGGACAACTGCCAGCGTGGAACGGTCGCCCGTCAGGTAGAATTAATCCAATTTAGCGAGCAGCAAGCATGCGCTTAATCCAAGCAATATGGCAGGCGCTGCGGGATCAATGAATGAATCCGCTGGCTTTGGCTTTCATTGATCTGCAAACGCTAAGGACGCACGGGCACGGCCAGTGGGCCCACTAATCTCGCAGCGGAGAACCTATAATCCCCCAATCCCATGCAAATAAATAGTCTGCTGCAGTGACTAATGTGTCACAGTTAATTATAGACGTTTGCAGACAGTAGACACACGGCAGAGAAAACTAGAAATAACCATGGATACACCAACGGCGCCCGTATTTAAATCAAGTTTCTCCATACGCTCACTGCTGGCTAAAGAAACAGAGCAACATGAGCAGCAGCAGCAGCAGCAGCACCAACACCAACAGCAACAGCAGCAGCAGCAACTCGAAGTGCAAGTTACAGCGGACAAGCGTGAGAATTGTTATATGAGCAGCAGCTCGAATGACTCTGGTCATAGCTCTGAAGATGCTGGCTCCGATGATGGCCACGCCCACAGCAAACAGTACGCGCTGAAGCCCGCCTTTACCTATAGCGCACTGATTGTCATGGCCATACGGCGTAGTCCGGAGAAGCGTTTGACGTTGAGCGGCATCTGCAAATGGATTGCCGACACTTTTCCATATTATCAGAACCACAAGAGCGTCTGGCAGAACTCCATACGCCACAATCTAAGCCTGAATCCTTGCTTTGTGCGCGTGCCGCGCGCCCTGGACGATCCTGGACGCGGCCACTACTGGGCCTTAGATCCATATGCAGACGACCTGACCATTGGCGAAACCACGGGACGCTTACGCCGCAGCAATCATGCATTGCTATCGCGCTCCAAGGCAGCCTTGATCCAAAGCGCAGGACACTTGAAGGCGCACCCTTATCAGCACCTCAATGGCAATGCAGCCATGCTCTATGCGCATCTCTTCAAGCCTCAGGCGGCCTATTTTCCTATTGCAGCAAGTGAACAACAGCAGCCGCAACAGCCAATCATGCTGCAGCAATATGCGCAACAGAAACAGGAAGAAAGACAATACAGTGCCAATTTCTATCAGCGACAGCAGCAGCAATACCAACACAATTATTATTTGCAACAACAGCAACAATATGCTTACGGCAGCCACAACAACAGCAATGGCAACAACAATTGGCTGCACCAAACCATGGACTGTTTGTGGCGTTAACAATTTATTTGCATATCATTTAGTTTGTATTTTTATTTTTTCTTTTGTCATTTTCTTATAGCATTTATTAACCTTTTACAACGCTCTTCAATTCATAGCTTTAGCGTAGAACGCGTTAAGTTACTTATAATCTTTAATAGCTTTACGTTAATAATAAAATAATTGTTAGCTTAAGTAACTAGAAAATAAGCATCGAAATCATTTCAAAGAAACAAAAAAAAATTTTTTAAAATAAATAAAATGAGTAAGCAGCCAAACCTAACGCTTGTTTTACAGATTGACGAATTTTCTAAAATATTATTTGAATTTGAAGCTTTATGTTAAAGAGTTTTGGAGTCAAAATAGCAACTGGCAAGGAACTCAAAGCCTTAGCTAGCAATCAATTATAATAGGCTCAATTGAGATATGAGCTGCTGCTGCTGTGATGGGGCAATGGGGATAAGCCCAGTGTAATGCACAATTATGGGCAACTCAGAGGCTTAGTTTTGAGCTCTCTGCAGCTTTAGCTACACCTGTCGCATGAGCCAGCAACAACAACTTAAAATAAAAAATTACAAAAATTTGTAAAAAGAAAAAAAAAAATAAAATGAAAATGAAAATCAAGGCAAACAGTGTCGTCATCAATAGACGCTGGGCTAGTCACAATCTCTTTGGTGGCTTTTAACTTAATGCTAGCGGTCAATAGCATTACAACAACAACAATAATAATAACAACAACAACAGCAGCTTTAGCAACAACAGCAGCTTTAGCAACAACAGCAGCTAGCAGGCCTAGGCCAACAACAAATGGTTTTTTATGAAAAGAGCTAATCTGATAATACAGAATTGAAAGGGGCGGTCACGGCACGAATTTTTGCTACACGCTCTTGATACGAGGACCATGGGGCAGCAGCCGTAGCCATAGCCCGGCAAGCGATTGACTCTGTGGCAGCAGCAACAACTTGCGTCAACTGCTAACTTCATATTGGCTCTATGGCTCAGACCTCAAGCTTCATGCGAAAAACTATACGGTAGGGATCGATGATCGGGACAGCGAAATTGCATTTGTCTGCAACTGCAAGTTGCAACTGCAACTGCAACTGCAGCATAGCGGGTGCGGGTGCAAGGGTACTTCTAGTGTATGCATGTGTTGGAAGGTCTGGGGCACTTGTGCTTACTATTGGACGCTGGATAGATTGTTACATGCGCCCCATAACGTTGGCCAAACTAAAGTGCACAGTGCACAAGTAACACACGCATAATGTCGAGAAGCTCTGTCCAACGACAGCACAGTGGGCCGAAAGCGAGCTAAGTGAGTGATCCAAAAGAATTCAACAGAATATACAGTAAGATGTCAGTATGTACAAAAATAATTGTTATTTTAAGTTTCATGGCCTGGTAAATCTCAATTACCATTAAATAATTTTTTAAAAGTAATGGAAATGATTATATTATGTTCAAGTGAAATATATTCAATTATTTCTTTTTACAATAATTGAAAAAATGCGGAAGTTTTTGAGCTCCAAATAATAATTTCAATAAGCCATGCATAATTGAAAATATGTGATTAAATTCCAAATAATCTAAACATTTTTTTTACATCTTTTGTAATTTTAATAAAAATAATAAATAAATAAGAAACAAATAATCTAATTAATTTCAATTTTTTGTAATTTTTTATAATAATCTCGATTAATTTTGAATTATATTTAAATGCTTTGGTGATCATAATAATAAATATTTCACCAACACCGAAAATAATAAATTTAATCATTTTTTGAATTGTAAAACAAAAATAATTTAATTAGTAGAGATTACAATTACTTATTATTAGTTAACAAGGATGGTTATCTTATGCATCAAATGAGCTGAGTGAGCTTCTAACTAAATACTTTGATTGATAACATTGAATCGCAGACTCGAATAAAAATGAGTTGTGACTTCACTAATTGTAGGCATTGAACCCACTGTGCCCAATGGCGACTATGCTGTTGTTGCACGCCAGAAGTGCTTGTAATCTGTTTGCCGATTGGCGTCTGTGCAACAGATGTCAATAATTCAGTGCAATAGCGCTTGATACGCATAGCTGTAGTTGTTGTTTTACTTGTTGTTATTATTACAACACTAACTGTAAGCTTTGGGCTGGCAGCTAGCTCGATATGTTTTTTTTTTTTTTTGGAGCTTCCTTCCTGAACTTATAAAAAAATCCCACAAGAAAACAGCTTAAAAAATGAAATACAAAGAAACAGGCAAAATAAAGAAAAAAGTAAAACAAAAATGAAATACAAATCTGCTCAAACTCAATTATAAAAATTTTCAACCCAATCCCAATTCTCGCGAAACCCAAGCTTTTATATATACATATATATTTTTTAATTTTATTATTGCCGTTCTGGCTTTAGGCCGATTGTGATCCGAATTGAGAGAACCCTTAGGATTATGTCTGTATGAGTGTAAGTGTGAGTGTGATTGTGTGTGTGTGTGTGTGTGTGTGTGTGTAAGTGTGTTTGTGGTCATTCGTCATTTTAAGTTTCACATACATATACACACACGCACACGTTGACCCATGCACAGTCCCTCCTTGCTGCATGCCCCAGTGGCAAGTCCCTAGCCATTGACACTGATATGTGTGGCAAGGTATGTCTTTTGAAATGACAATCTGCAATTTGCTATTCGAAACCGTTTAAAGTAATTTATTTTTCTTATGTTTTTTGTTGCTTACCCTACCGAGGACGCGATTCAGGTCGCGAATTGCCAAGCTTTATGCATGTGTGTGTGTGTGTATATAATTGTGTTTGTATATTTATCTGTCTCCAGCTTCGTCGCTGTAGTCTCAACACTGATCAGCAATGACGCCTGGTCCCTTTGACCGGATGTCTGCTCAAGTTCAGCCCCTTTGGCCGGTTTACGGTGCCTTTTAGCATTATATAAACAGTCAAGGCATTATTCTATAATTTGCATTTAATTTAACATTTAATTATTATTGCACACAAAGGTGAGCTCAACTTGAGTTAATCAAGTATTATGACAAAAATGTGTTAATTCAAAAGTTTAGTCATATTTAAATTTAAAATCGCTTGAATTCAAAATGTTTCGAACATTTCGAATAGCTCGAATAGCGTAGTGTGTGGGTGTAGACATGCTTTTGTCCTCAAAGTATCGATTCTTTTGTGGAACTGATTGATGTATGGGGGTCCTTCAGGCGCTACAAATGATAGAAATGAGCTGTAAAAATGAAATGAAATTGGTATGCCATTTAATTAATGATTGCTGCATGTCTTGCACATAACTCAAGGCTCGCTCACTCACACACATTCTGTGTATAGGATATGCATACATCCTTCGCCTTGAGGCGGCGGCGGCGGCGGCAGTGGCAGCAAACAATTCGTTATGGTAAATTGAGTTCGTGAATATTTGATTGCCCTGGCCAAGCGATACAATAGTTTATGCGCCCGAAAATCTAAATCCAAAGCCAAATCCCGAAAAACCAAAAGACACCACTGGCTGACCAACTACAAGCTTCGGCATTGATTGAAAAGGATTCCAGCTGCCTTAGCAGTAGTTGTCAACCCTTTTTTCCTGACGTGGCCTTCTGTATGCTGTCCGGCTCATAAATAATGCAGTCAATTAAGCCCAGCGTACATGTCACACATTACATCACGTATGTAAATAGCATACATACATATGTACATATGTATGACAAAAGCTGGTTGGCGTCCCAACTCAAACGACTCGACAGACACACAGACACACACACACACATATGTTTATTTAAGTATTTATGCAGCTTATAGTAAATGCCTTAAAGCTCTTGAGCCGTAAGTTTTTCAGCAGCTCATTAGCTGAGCGCTAAAGTCAAAGGTGTGCCTGCCACAAAATGTTGTAACAACAAATTAATCCAACACTTGAACAAATCACATTATCACATGTAATAAAGGCGATGATCAAGCATCAAGCAGCCACTCAGCCGCCATTTAAATAAGCATCAAAATCACTAAAGTTGCAGCTGGATATAAAAATATTAGGAAATAATTCTACATTATTTTACTTTAGTAAAGAATCAGAATACAAAATATTATATAACATCACTCTTTTCTTGTGTGTCACCAATCCTAGGTTCAAGCCGTTGTAAGGATCATTTAGTTCAGTTTCGACTTTGTGTGTGTTGCAGCAGCGTTTTGAAGCTCCTTCGCTTTAATCTATGATTCGCACTTCGATCTACTAAACGGTCTAGCCCGGAGGTCGGCAAGTCTTTGCTCTGATTGCTCCCAGTACTCCAAATTTTTTTGAAAATCAAGCATTTGCTCTCAATACCCTCGGCGTGTGGTGCTTATTTTTTGTAGTGCTCTCGATTCCGGCAGTACTGACATCCTCGTGCCTATCTATGGTCTGCTATCAGAGGTTTGGTTTGGTTTTTGACGTTATAGTTATGTCTCAGGTCTCGCTAGCTGCTTGTAATGAATTTTAGCTGTACTTTATATTTTAATTAGCATTGGAAACAGTACGAACTCATTTAAATATCTAGAGATTTTAGTTTGAATTCTTTCAAAGCAAACTGGAGAGATTTTATTCTTTAGTATCGGCGACTTAGAGTTTCTGTCATTCCCAAAATGTCTACAAATGTATCTTCTGCTCTCAATCTAAGATTCTGTGCCTCCTTAAAGCAGCTCTAAGCTGATTTTGGGTTAATTTGAGGTTTGAGACTCGAAATTGTGTAGCACTACACTTAGGTATAGATGCATATAGTCTATTTTCTATCTCTCTCTCTCTCTCTCTCCCTGCCTATTTAGGGCGAACATATGTTATAAATGGCAAGCTATGCATGTCATATGGCATGTGTGTATGTGTGTGCATGTGTGTGTCTAAATAGAAACTAGTCCTTATTAATTGCTACAATTACAAGTCGATTTATTCATTGTTACAGGTGTCAGGACGGTGTTGCTTACCAGCTAAGGAATGCATGTAGCTAATTAACAATAATTAATAATGCAACATACAAGCACACACACACAAACAATACGAAGCTTAAAGATGTCTACATGCGTATGTGTGTGTGTGAGTGTGTTTTTCGCTTGACTTGTGGCTTGTCCTTTTCGGTTGTAGCCGTTTCCATTGCTGTTGTTGCTGTTGTATTGCGTGTAAGGGTCACATTTTGCCAACATGCGTGAATAAATAAAAGTTTCTAAAGGGATTGTCACCCATGCCACTAAAAACAAAATCCGCCTGTCATATATATCACTCCACAGACGGGGCCCCCAGCTCAACACAGTACGCCAATCGGCACTGACTTAAAACAGCAGAGGGCGTCGGTTCAGAGTGGGCGCAGGGGGTTGCTGGAACTGGGGCCGACAGTAAGTAAGCGGCCCATAAAATATGACAAACTTAACAACAGCCTGGACTTGGACTGGATAACAACAACAACAACAACGTTCACAACTGTCGGCATTGCTATACAAGTTAAAAACAAAAACTAAATGGTTAAGTAAGAAAAAAACAAAAACAACGTCCCATGGACACCCACTTCGTAGCTGTCAATCGTCTAAATCGTTATAGGCACTTGTCGGCAAAGACAAAAACAACACAAATACAACAACAACAAAAAATGCAACCATAAAATGCCACAAAGTCAGTTTTTAAATAAATTATTAACGACGACAACAAATGTTTTGACCGTTCATGTCGAGACATGCTAAAATTATTGTTGCCTTATACCCAGTATACCCAGTTATAGTGCTCTATAGCAAATTCACTTTAGCGTCTTGTATTGTGACACTCTTAGCAGCTTGAGCTGGCTTATAAAATATCAAGCAATGTTATCAAATATATCAGCTTCTATCAGCTGCCTAAGCCTGGCAGAAGCTACAAGTTTGGATAACCAACTGTCGAGCAATTGCCAAAGAAAAAATATTTTAGATGTTAACTGACTTTGACTGCACCGATACAACGCATATTAGCATTATATTTATGCACAGTTTGTACGCATATTAAAAACTCTTAAAAAAAAAAAAAGTGGGGGCATTAAAGTTGGGCGCAACCAACTTTTATATACACTTTGATTAGCGCACCGCAGCATACACACGCACGCAATCACAAACACATTCACACAAAAGAGCTAACATGTCACAATTTGCTTTCCTACGTACAAAAAAAAACCAGGTGATCCGCAAGGACCTTGGAATTCCCAGTGTAACCGAAGAGGTTAAAAGGTATAGTTCGAAATATCAGGAGAGAGTGGATTGACACAGCAACACGTTGCCCGTTAACCTTCTTGACAACAGACACCATCACAAACGTCAGAAAAGACATCACCCTCTCGGCCTTTCCTTTAGGAGTGGTAGCTAACCTCACCCTGTAAAAATCCCCTACATTTTAAAATTCTGTCATTCCCGTAGTCATAGTACATATTATCTTTTAATATTTAAATGAATAAAAAAAAACATTTCGGTTTCGCTTTATCGCCAGCAAGCTTAGTTTGTATGGCGCGTCAGCAAGTGCACCCCGGTATCTATATTGAAAACTGAAAAGTGAATAACACCCAAACTATTTATCCGATCGTTTTGGTTGTTCTTTCAGCATTAATTCATGACAAAGCGTTTTTCATAATTTATTTTAGAGTTTTCAGTTATATATTTTGGGCGTAAACATTTTTTTTGGATTTGCTGGGGGGGAAATAAAAAAGGAATAACACTGCTTTGTCTCGAGTATAGGATTATGTACATTTAAAATGTGGTTGCTGTAGCTCTTATAGTTGCTGAGAATCAGTTGCTCATATATCCTATATCGAATCAGTTTGTCTTGCTAATCAAGAATATATACTTTATGGGGTCTGCCACGCCTCCTACTCCCTGTTATATACATTTGCACAACTTCATAATACGCTTTCCATTTTTTATAGATATGTCAAAATGCATTAAAGCAGTCAACTTTTTGATAAGCTTTCATTTTTTATAAAAATGTCAAAGTGCATAAAAATTGAGCCAAGAACTTTTATTTCGGTCAAGACCCTTCATAAATTTATAGTTTGAACACCGAGTTGGAAATTATAGCAACTGCAAGCAAACATGTTGGGTCCCCCTTTTCATTAGATATTGTTACCTCAACAACTGCTGGTTTTGTTATGCGATCGGGACAAAATTAAGCGCCCAATACTAATACTAAGCCTAAGATAATTATGATATTTGCATTTACTGAAACTCAAGCTGAAAGCTGTTTCTGCTACAGTTTGTGGGAATTGTGAAAAAAGGGCCAAATATCAAAGTTTTAAAATGAATTCTGTACGCGTAGGATATATGATACACGGACCTAGATGCCAAGTGTGGCACTTTGACATTTTTGTAAAAAATGGAAAGGGGTGTTATGAAGTTGGGAAAATGTATATAACTGGGAGCAGGAGGCGTGGCAGATCCCATTAAGGATATATATGCTGAGTCGAAATAGCCATGTCCGTCTATCCGCCCGTGGTTATAAGTGGGTGTTTCTCCACGACTATAATACCTAGAGCAACCAAACAGGTGCACTTACATATACCCAGGACACATCCTCCCTCCTCCCTCGCAAATAAAAAAAATTTACTCCTACAAAAAAATCTCAAAAAATCTAAAATAAATTACACATAAGCTTTGGTTGGTTGCGCCCAACTTTAATTTGTCCACTTGCTATATTTTGTTTCCGTGTTACGTACATTAGGATTTGCTGTGTCTATTGTAAATTTGTTGCATATATGTACATACATGTATATAATTACTAGCTCAGCCGTTATACAGCGCGTGATAAAAGTTGTGATCTGGAAGTCAACATAATTTATAATCGACTCGCTGAAAAATACAAAATAAATAAATGGCAGCAAAGTGTACCTGAGAATGATTATTGGCATCCTGTCGTCACATTCATTTAAAACGTTTATGAAATGAACGAAATCGGCACTACAGAGAGTTAAACGATCTGGGATCCTGTAGTCTTGCGTACAGTCGGTCGCACCGACAGCGCACACTGTGGTACAGTGGCAGCATGTGAGGTTGAGCTGTAGCGTTTGCAGTTGTGGCTCAGAGACTAAGGAATGGTTGGGCTTGGGCAAAAGGCGCCAATGTTTGCACAGCGGGGCGCATTTTGAATGCAGATGAAGCGTATTCATATATTTTTTCATATACATTCATATGTATGAATATATAGAACGCACAGCGCTTTAACTGGCAAGTAGCATATTTAGCCGATTTTATGGCATTGACTGTGAAATGAGAAATAAAACAATGTTGTCGCTGTTGTGCCAACTGCAATATATGCTGCTGGCTGTGGTGTTGGCTGTGGCTTTCTATTTACCAGACAGTCCGACAGACAGACAGGAAGGAAGTTGTGAATCTTTTGGGCAACGCCTGACAGCCTTTAAAAACAGATTGCCTTTGGTGTGTGTGTGTGTGTGTGTGTGTGTAGGAGGTGGGAGAGGAGTTGGGTGCTTGGCTAACTTACTTTTACTTTTACGTGCGTACCTTCGAAGTCAGTCTTGGTTTTTAGTTTTTGAAAAGTAATCGTTCAACGAAGCGATTGACAAGGTAATCTGCCTGCAAACATGTGCTCACAATATCAAGACCTTGACACACCAACCCCCAACCCCCATCCCCCATGCTGAAACAAAACTTTAACTACTGAAAATGATGAAGCAAAAAAAAAAAAAACGAAATAACAGAAGCGTGGCCCAGGCAAACGTGAAAACTGTTCAAAAGGCAAACGTGTTGGACTTGAGGCTGCGCTGATAAGATTCGACGAACGTTTTGAAAAGGGTTTTGGCAACCAGCCGTGGCAGTGGCAGGTAAAGTAGGCTAAGGGTCCAGTCCAGTTCAGCTCAGAGCATTTTTGGGGCTTTACAGTTTTTCTCGCTTCATCACTTATGCATGCTTTGGTCTATTAGATTTCCGTTTCCGGTTCAGCTGTAAAATCATGCAAGTAGCACAACGTGTTTGAGGTTTTACGCTCTCTAAGCGCGCACACACACAAACACACACATGCATACACCTGTGCCAGGGCTTAACGCTTATAGGCCAAAGCATTACATGCAAGCCCTATAAGTATTTATTTATTTTTTTTTATATATCTACTTATTTGAACTTTCAAATACTTGGACAGCGTATGTGTGGCGTGTGTGTGTGTGTGCGAGTAGGTCCTTTTTTCATCTTCAGAACATTTAATACCGTTTGCATGCCCGCGATAAGCACATGCCGCCAACATAAAGGATAAATGAACAAATGGACAAAAGGGCGAGCAAAGACAAAAAGGGTAAGAAGCATTGAAGGGTTCGCTTTATCCCCTTTTGCAATTGCCAAACTTATTGTTGCTGATTTCTTAAGTGGCTGCTTCAATATTTTAGTTTGAATTGCCGCCCCTCTCTAACGCTGAACAGCTGTTCAATGATGGATCAGCCTGCGCCAACTTGTGCATATTAATGCGCATTTTGAAACTCCTTCTTAATTTCAAGCTATGGCAAGCAATCAAAAAAATGTTTAGCTTTTACCGCTGTCGACATATCAAAGTACATTACACTTGTTTGCATTAGAAGCTTGGTGGAGCTTACGAAAGAGTTGAGCTATGACAAGAACGCATTAAAATTGAGCGCTGCCTTTTTTTTAATACACTTTGATTAGAGGATCACAAGGACTCCTGACACTGCAGCAACGCTTGCTGGAAAATAGAAAAGTGAATAGCTCCGAAGATATATATCCCATCGGGCTTGCATTTCGAGCACATATACATGCGTGTGTGGGCTGAACTTGAATAAAAATAAATAAGTATTCTGGGTAGTGTTCCCATTTTAGCTATTTTAATGCTAAATCTAGCAATTTTGAAATGAACAAGCAATAACCTTTAAAAAATACTATTAGCTAGAAATCTACCTATTTTTCAAATTGTGATTTGACTACTAATATAGCAACACTAATTCTGGGTGTAAGCTGTTCTTTTTTTAATGTGTAAATTTTTGAAATTGAATCTGCACACCAAACTTTAAGTCTCTAAAGCTTTTTATATTTAAGTTTCTGTTGCTCACGCAAACAGACGGAAAGACATGATTCAATCTCATCAGTTTGTCTTGCTGATCAAGAATATTCACATGTGCACTTTATGGGGAGGGCACCACTTCAGAGTTCCGTTTTCCATTTTTTATAAAAATGTCAGAAAAATTTGAATTCGAGACCGATGAAACCCAAAATTTGATATGTGTCACACATGGTTTTAATTTCTTATTCAAGAAGCAAAAGTATTACAAATAACGAACCTTAAATTTTAGACAAATACTATAAGCAAGCCATGACAACTTTCAAAAAATGTATATTTAATTTAAATATGGCAATAATAAATCTTGAATGTTATGTAAGGTTTCTAAAACATATAATTGATTGTCTAATTCCGATTACAATATTTATTTATCTGTTCGCAAACTCTTCGCTAGACAATCAAAAAGGATATTGGATATTGACTAGTCAAATTCTTATATACATTTGGGGGTAGCCTTGAAGGTAGCTGAACTACTTCCCTTCTTTTGCTTTTTGGTCATTGCAACCCGTTATTGGGTTTCGACCGACCGCAGCATGTCCTTCCAGGCGCTTCGGTCCTCTACGCGCATTCTCCAATTTGACATCCCATGGGAGGATAGGTCCTGCTCAGTGGAATCTCCATCCATCGGAGACGCGGTCGTCCCCTCTGCCTTCTCCCTTTGTCGACTTTCGAAGTCTCCGACTTACTACGAGTCCGGATCCGAATTCACGCTTCTCCGCATGGCAGCTGTAGTAGATATCGCAATTTGCTCGCTTAGAGCAACCTTCTTCTGTCCATTTGGATGGCGGTTATGACAGCCTTTATTTTTCCGAGGGGCCAACCGTTTATTGTCCGGGTGACATCGCTGCACACACTACCTGCTAAGATAGCTATTCAGAAGATGTCACGTGGCTGCGCGTCAACTCGGAATCGTTCGAGTCAGAGATCGCCCAATCGGTCACCAAGTAAACTTTGCCCTGCACGAACGAAAGCCATCCCAGCCGCTGAACATACAACCATTTAGAAATGTTAAGACAAATACCTTTGATACTTGAATTTATTTCTTTGGTTCACATAAATGAACTATACACGCAGAAAGCAATTTAATTGCTTGAGCCTGCGCCGAAATTGGCTGCAATTTATCAATAATGCGACAGATACTTGGAACAATCCGAAATTTAGGCATACAAGATGATGATATCATGTGGCGACATTTACAATTGTGACAATTTCTCACTGCCCATGCAGCAAAAAATACTCGACTATGCAATTAATCAAATGAATTTCAAAAGCTCTCAATATGACAAGAGGGAAATTGATGATGAAGCAGAGGCGCAAGGCATGCAATGATAACAATAATAAAGGGCCCAAACGAAATCCAACTAAAAACTGGCAACTGAAAACTAAAAAACTGCCGAGGCACTGAAAAACAACAAATCATCAATTGACAAATCGATGCGCATCACTAAAAACTCATTATGGCAATAACAGGACACAGCAAGAGGCTATGCAGAGCGTGATGAGGCCCAGCAACTGCCCAACAGGCAATGATGGCCAAAAGGCAACGACAGCCATAACGATAACAACAAAAACTACAACCATCAACTTTGTATTATACAAAGGCAGTCAAAGTGTGTCTGTGCGTGTGTGTATATATGTGTGTGTGTGTGTGTGTGTGTCTGTGTGCATGCTGAGCATCAGTAACGCCCCCACCTCTTGCAGCTCTTCAAAATCGTCGCATTCGTCATCGTCATATCAGCCGCTCATCTTGTAGTTGAGTGCGAGAACAGTGGTCATTATCTGTTCAGATTTTCGTTACCCCCCCTACCACAGACAGAGAGACATACAAAAAGGGAACAAGACAACAACAACAACAACAGCAGCATCAACGACAGCGAAACAATTTTGTTGGCTGACTGCTGCAATCATTGCCAGGATCAGCAGGCTCTCTGGGTCTACGTCTTTTATACGTTTACTTTTTCCTCTTCTTGTATCAAGAGCAAAGTGGAAGAGTCAAGTAAAATCCACTTTGGCTTATACGTAATTTAGCAGGTTAATGGCCAAAGGCAGTTGAAGGCGACAGCGCCCAGAAAACTAGACTGAACAATGAATTTTTAGCGATTCGATATAAAAATGGCGATCAGAGTCAGTTTCAGTCTCAGTCTCAGTTTAGTTTAGTTTAGCCTATGTACTACGTCTGACAGCCCAAACAGCAAACGCAGACAGCACAGTCAGTCAGTCAGTCACTCAGTCAGTCAGGCATTCGCAGTGCCCTGTGCCCAGCTACATCCAGCTAGGTCTGCATGCTGTGGCAAGCCAAAGTCAAAAAGCACACATATGTACATACATATATATATATATATACAGACACATACATACACATATTATTCCAATTCTGATGGTCATCATCTTTATCATTAACTTTTTGCCATCGAAGATTATGGTGCCCCATGTAAGCGTGTGTGTGTGTGTGTGTGTGTGTGTGTGTGTCTGCCCGCCTTGCCGCTCGCTTGCCACATATGTATATGGTATATTTATTTTTTTCAATCTCAATCTCTGAAACCTCAACGGCTCATCGTCGTGTGTCCATGTGAGCGACAATGGCGCAGAGTGAATTAAAAACTACAGCAACAATAACAAAAACAAAAAAAAACAGAAAATAAATCATCATCAGCGACGCATGTCAAATTCAACTCTGAACAGAGCGTATGCTGAGATTCACGGACGCAAGACTGGCCAAAAAAACTAAAAAACAAATAACTGTTATTGTGATTCAGATTGTGATTGAGATTAAGATAACGACTGTTGAGCAATGTCATTTAAAATGTAACGACTTGTAATTATGCTAACTAAGTATGCAAACAGATTTATTATCAACGGGCTGACAGTTAGACTTACTTTACATACTTATGTAATTGAATTTAGGCATTTTTCGCAAATCCAAAAATATTAGCTTGTCTCAATGAGGGCCACCAGAATGAGCAGAATGCTCATCAAAAGATTATCAGATCTGAGTGACCGATTCAGAGTTCAAATTCAAATAAAATCCCAATGATTTTCTCTTACGCGATTGGAATTTTTTTAAAAGTGTTGTAATTTTTTAATCGAAAAAGAGTGTGTTTTTTAGTAAAATAAAATTATTCAAATAGGATATTTTTCCCAAAATATTTTTGATAAATATAGTTTTACGGATGAAGATTTTCGTCAATGAACGGAAATATAGGGAAGTCTTCTTTTTGAAATGTGCTGTTAACCAATTTTAAATTGACCCATTTATTAACCCAAAAAAAAAGAACCTCTAAAAAATGTAGCGCTTGAATAAGTAAAGCAATACATTTTTTTATGAGCTCTAAACAAAAGATCTATTGCTAATTTTCTGAGTAGCTCATCATTTGATTATGGACAAATGATGAGAATTATTCTGAAAAGATATTTTAAAGATATTTAATTTGTATTTTTAATTATCCTTATTAAATACAAAACGTTGTGACTCAAATTTCGTCAATATCGCAAAGATATTTACAAAAATCTGAAAGATGAAAATTTATTTGATATTTTTATTTGGAACTTTTAAATTTGATCAGCAATACCCAAGCCCCCATAAAAAATTATTTTTTATAAAATATATAAAATATTAGAGTCCGCTTCAGAGTCCTACATCTAAATGCCGTATGTCCATATCGGTTTTATTATTGATTTGTATATCAGAGTCTTGTTACGCAGGAACCGTTCATATGCTGTTTTGTGTCCTGAGTGTGTAGAAGAGGTGCGTGAACTTGTCCTCATTTATGGCAATGCTCCACTTAGTATGCCAAGGCTCAAGGGTAAGTAATTGAACATTTATACGTCTGAAGACTTCTATATTGCTATAGTCTGAAGCAATATCGTCAGCATAAGTGGCAGTTAACAAGCATTTTATCTGGGTATTGTGCTCTAGATTGTCTCGGTTGCCATATCCAGAGGAATATTGTTTTTTTCCCAACGAATCGAAAATGTTGTATGCAATTCTAAGCATTACGTGGGAGTGCCATGTTTCTTAGATTCGCATTAGTGGGACGGGATGAGATCCGACTCTTCTAAGTAAAAGGTTCTCAAGAAAATACTTTTGAATACTTTGGAGACAATTGTCAGTAGACTTGTTCACCGATAAAAGATATAAATATAATCTGATACTGGATCGCTAGAAAGGACTTAAAACGCATTGACCTTGTCATACCCTGGGGACTTTTAATTTTGAGTTAATTTACCTCTTTTAGCACTTCTTCAACATCCATTAAGTTACGGATTTATGAATTGCTATCTGCATTTCTCAAATCGTTTGGCGTGAATGTTCCCGCCAGTTGTTCGGCAAATTCCAAATAGCATTTTTTATAACATGGGCTTTTTACTCTCTCCGGCGGCACGCAAATTTCTAAGATTTCTCAGAGCATCGTTGAGCAGGAGTTTAGGGATTCGGTGGGGTCCACGAGCCAGGAATCCAGCTAGATCAGCTGCCTTACACGAATCTATCTTTTTTGCGGCATCACTGCTCCAGGACAAGAGCCAATCCAAAAAAAAAGTAATCGATGAAGTACAAGTACATTGTACTAGCCCATTTAAAATATGAATGCCGTTGACTTTTTTTTTTTTGTTTATTTATATAAATGAGATCATACAAAAATATAAATTTGTCACTAAGAGCAACTGTGCAGCGCAACAATTCCAAATGCTTGCTCATGTCAAGGCCACTTAAGACGCAGCCGAGTGTCGTGTCGCTTCAAACTGAAAAAGGTGTCAAAAGTTTTTATGTGGTAATTACCAGAAACGATCCTCAATTCTCTCAAGCAAAAGCGATGCTCAGCCAAGTAACTGAGCGCACTAATCGGCTTAAAGTCAGTAGCGCTAAGTCGCTTTGAATGCTGTCAAAAAAAATATCACAAAACCAAAAGTTATACATGAAAGTTGACTGCGCTTTGAGTTGACAGTGCTAGTTGCTATGGACAATGGCAACGCAAAAGAGCAATCAATCAAAATTAGTTTCAACTTAGAGCAGGCCAGTAGTTGCATATTGTGACAAAAACCGAAACGTAAATATAACCCAAGAGCCCAAAGCACTCAAATATGAGTTCCCCAGACAGTGTAGTAGGTAAACCCACACAACTATTGTATGTATTAAAATACTTTATGGTCTGCCGTAGGTAATAGTGTCATTAAATTATTAATTAGCTTAAGGCCGCGTTGCAGTTTTCTACAGTTTTAATCCCCGTTGAACGAGTCCAAAGTGGAGACTTTCATTAGCTTTGAGTATGAACTATTGTTTAAGATTATGTTCGAGCCACGAATGAATGAAACATGAAAATTAAGTACAAAACAAATTATTCAAATAAAGAATTATTATTCAGCAATGTTATGTCAACTGAACCTATCTTTATCTATTATTAGCTCTATTTCTGGAACTGTATCTGATTTTCACTCTTAATTTGAACACCTTCTGGCCAAAAATGGTAGAAATCGAAAATCAAATCTGTCAAATGGCTTACTATCTTGAGTTTGTCTTAATGCTTGAAATAAAATTGCATTATTAGGTATATAAAAAATCGATTTTAAATCATACATTGAATTCAAGTAATACCATATCGAGTTCAACTACGCTTTTATTATAATTTTTACTCAATCGCTTGAAGCTTCCTCTGCTAACCAAGAAAGGTGTTGACAAAACACAGCTATGAAAAAAGGTCTTCTACCAGGAAGCTTGGCATGTCTATGCCTAAGTATGTGTGTATGTGTTTGTGTCTGTGTGGCAATCAAGGCGCCTAATAAGAAGCTGCAGGTGGCCCTAACCCTCACCAAGGCGATTGTGTGTTCCCACAGTGAAACCTTTTTGCTTGGAGATTTAGTGAGGCAGCGCTAAGCAAATGACCTTGCGTAATGCCATATTGACAGCAGCCAAACACCGAAATGACATACACAACAGCAACAACGCAACAAAAAAAAAATATATATATATATGAAAAAAATAAAACAAGCAACCAACGCTTTCATACACTTTGATACCGCGATCGCAGTAGGCACGCGCACGTATTTCGGCATCTATTTCTAAATTCATTTCTAAAGGAAGTCGAAGAACAACATTTTCAAAATAAAAGTGAACTGCTTTTAAAAGAGAAATATGTGTCAAAATACCCGAATTTGTGTCTCTAGCTTTTATAGTCTCCGAGTTCTGGTTGCTCATACAGACGGGAACACGGCCAGAATTCAATGGACTGATACTTTGTGCGGTCTGCTCTGCGTCCTTCTCCCTGTTACATAAATTTGCACAATTTTATGACACCCTTTTCTATTTTCAGTAAAAATGTCAAAGTGTATAAAAACATAACTCCAAATGGCAAAAGGAGCTGTGGCAGTTAGTATACAATAGTAGCAGCTGCTGGGAGGGAGTACGGGCGGCGAGGGGTGAGCTGTGCTGGGAAAGCTGGGCAGAGATAACCAATGGATTGGTTCAAGTTGGTGATTGCAGTGTTTTAATAGCCGCATTATTACAGCCCCAAACAGATCCATGCAAAGGCCATAAAAAATGAACTTGCAACCAAGCCCACAAATGCAAGCTCCGAGCTCTCGCAGTCGAAGCTATAGCCAAAGCCGAAGCTTCAACATTAATGCGCTCCAAGTTAATGAATATTGTGTTTCATAGCCTGACGCAGAAGGCAAGTCTCAGTTGCAGTTTGCAGTTTGCAGTTTGCCCGTTTACAGCTACCGACTGGAATCCGTTTTGGCCAACTGAAAAAAGAAATAACACAAGCACACACACATCCAAAAAAAATTCAGTCAATAGAGCTGGAAGCTGGTTTAGCTCCAATGCTTATGCATTTGGTATCGTCCCAATGGAAGGTCGTGCATGCCATCAACAGATCACAAACACGACAAACTGAAGACTATGCGTTGAGTACAAGCACGCGTACACTGAGAGAAAAGTAGATAAGAATTAAATAAATCTAGAATGTTTCTTATGCTCGATATGTACAAGTCCAGCTCTCATTAGCGTTATTGATAGACTTAAAATTATACCGATGTTAAAGCTTGTCAAAAAATAAGCAATAGAAATAAATATAGTTATATTTATTTACTAAAGTATTCTGCAATGTATTCATTGAAATATTTTAGACAAGCACTAAGCTATAATCAATTCAGTATTTAATTTATCGATAGTATCGATAAAAATTTGTCAAGCAATTTTTGCTTCACACAGTGCACTGTAGCGCCGTCTACAAAAGCCTGTCGTTTTTAAAGATGAAACACAGCTCAACGCTCTCTCCTCTCTCTCTCTCTCTCTCTCTCTCTCTATCTATCTCTCTATCTATCTCTCTCTTTCTCGTCATGGCACAGACATTAACATCCATGGCGTTGAGCAAGTGTAGGCGTAATTGTTTTATGTTTTGCTCGCTTCGCTACGCAGCAAAGGGTCTCAGCCTACAGTCTGTAGTCTTTGCTCAAATAGTATTACGAGCTGCAGTTGCAGTTTAATTTTGGGCGCTGCACCAGCAAAAGAGCTTCGACTCTTGCTTTCAAGTTGGAGCTGGAGTTGGAGCTGAGCTTGCCAGCAGCAGCATGCCTTTTAAATTGGCCGACCGTACCGCCTACCTGCCTGACAGCTGCAGCCGCCAACGCCACTGCCATTGCCACAACAAGCAGCCAAATGGCTGCAAGTTGCCTGCTGCACTTGACTCGCGCCGGCAGTGCATGTAAGACAGAGACAAAGACAGCGACTGAAACTCAAATGCATTGGGAGCGTATTTTCAATTTTATGCTAATTAGCTTGGATCTGCTTGATCTAGCAGTGTCTGCGAGCTGGCATCTGGGAGACGGTAGTCTACCTTGGTGTTGGCCAAGGTGAGAGCGCCCGCAGTGGCACCCTCCAGTCAACATTTGGGCTTTAATGAATGAATTGTTTATGGCTTTAATAGAAATCATTTATGCCAGGCCAGGTCCCAGCCCGCCGCAGTTGAATGCCCATTTCTAGCGCCAATATTCGCTTAACAATATTGATAACAAACTGATTCCGATGGAGGAATCTGAAGCTGTAGATACATATATGCATATGTATAGGACGTATTTTAGGTCTTTTACCGCATATTTGAAAGCTACAGGTGCTATGACACAAATTATAGTGTCACAAGGTCCGAGACCGTCACTTTGTTACTTTAACAGTATTACCTCGCCCGCCGGCCTTTGTGGCCTTTTTTTGTTATTTTTTCAACACTATGAGAATCACATTAATGCTCGAGCATAATAATTAATTAATACCTGTTAATTAGTCGTACTTAATCCTCGGTACATTGTATTAAAGTAGGTGTGTTCAAAAAATTCACGATATTTTCAGAAAAAAATGTTTGCCTGTGCCCATAACTCATGAGTACTTTTGTCAAGGTCGGAATTTCATTTTTAATTTAAATAACAGGCAACAGTTTTTTTTTCTACCAAATAGCACGATCTAAAACAACAATGTTATCAGGGCAAAGCAAATTTTCTTACCCTAACATATTATTACTTTTATTTGCACTAGTTCTGGATGCAATCAACAAGTTCTTAGAAATTGAGGGCGCTATGACATATTGGGAGTGAGCGACATGACACGAGCGTTATGACATGCACCCAAATTGATTTAAATAATATAAATCACTTATTACCATGTGCTTATGTAGAATTATTTAAGAATTATATATATAATAAAACATATTATATATTTTTTCTTTAATGCAATTATTAAATACAATTATTTCCATCACAATGCAATATGTGACTTTTTTATTTGCATTAAATCAATTTATTGTATCTTATTAGTAAAAAATAATATTCAAGTATTTATGTTATTATTACCAATTCAATTAATAGAAAATATTATATTTATAAGATGTGCAAATAAATAATTTATTTTATTTGTTATAGTTTAAAAAAAAAAAGCATACTAACATTTTATCCATATTTGTAGCTAATTGATGGATACCATACCAAAAGATATCTTCATTTCAATTTTTGGCCATCCTCGATGGTACGAAAGTGTTTCTCAGCCAATACATTTCCCATGGCTAAGAAGATTTTTGATTGTTTCGGTCAGTTTTGGCCTTTATGCCAAAAACATTAAAATTGCTACCTAGGTAGCGTTTAAGTCAGCGTCCACAGGCCCTAAAAGATGTAGCAAGATTGACGTAATCATACAACGGAATTCGATGGCTTGCTAATGCCTTTGCGATGTCCTTTTATTTGAATTCAATACGAAAACTCTAGCCAGTCGCAAATGCTCTATTTTGGGGACAAAAGTCGACAGTTTAACATTAAATATAAATATATTGCAAAATACTATAACGAGTGCCGGCTTAAAATGTGCATGATACATTGTTTTTACAGAAAATTCGTTTTATGGAAGTTGATGTACAAAGAGTTAAAGAGCCTAAAAAAAATTAAAAAAGACCACCTTTAGATATTTATTTGATATTTAAGATATATAACATTTCAAATTCACTTATCAATCAGTACAGTATCAAACAATTTACTGTGCTGAAAGGCACGCAAAAGCAACAGCAACATCCAGAATAAGAATAACAACATTTAATTGGCCAGCAAATGAAAATTATGGATATGCAAATTTTCCCACAGATTGGCCAAAGACTTAACGATACTTTATGTGCTGCTGTTTTAATTTTCTTTTTTTTTTTTGTTTTGGCTTGATGTTTTGGTTTTGGAACGTAATGAGCCTTTAAGTCAAACGTAGAGCTGACAGCTTCAATGGCCTAAACGTAGCACAGAAGCTGCAACTAACCACAAATCACAATAACTCCATACCACACCAGCGTTAACAACAATAACAATAACAACAACAACAGTAGCTACACTTTCATACTAACTGGGAATATGGCCAGACTGTTGGGAACGCATAATCATTATCACTCAAATTGACGGGGGCTCCCAGTTTGCAATTGTTAAATGTGTGTGAGTGTGTGTGTGTGTGTGTGTGTGTGCTTGCCACACCGACCAATTATATATCGAAAAGCCACAGACGAGAGACCAAAGTTTTGCTGACTTCTGACAAAATGATCAGCATATATGCATATGAGATGAGGCTGAAGCTGTGGATTGTGGATGAATCTGCAGCTGGGAGCCGGCACTTAAGCGTTCGACTAGCATGAAAATGGGCAGTGACCAGTACGCTCCGGTCGCAACGAAAATCCCAATTCGAGTACCGTAACTTTTAAGCCCATGAATTAAGCGCGCTTGATGATGAGAACAAAATCACTAAACGCAACAGCAAGAACAACAACAGCAACAACAAAAAAGAAATCAAAAAGCCAAAGTCAAAGTCAACGCCAGCGTACTGAACCCAGAGCTAATGCTAACGTTGTATGAGTGCGTGTGTGTGAGATACGAATTTGTTGCAGTTTGCCACTGTTTATTACCTTGGCCTGATAACTGGGTTATGTTACCGCCGTATAAGAGGCAGCAGCAGAAAAAAATGCTCGCTCTAAGTAAAAGCTCTACACATATGGACAGTGCAGATCAGCCAGCTCTAATGCGTCTGCATAAATTATAACTTGTGGTTTTTGGAGTTCACACAGTTCAATATTATAAGACTGCTAGCTTTAGATCCATTTTGCTTGGGGTGTTTGGCTAATTGTAAGAGTCAGTTGAACTTGCATAATTGAAATCTGTTGCAGCCTGGGAATTTGGATTAAATGATTTAAGCTCAATTATGTTTTTTGGAAATATTATCAAGATACTACACAAACTATTTAAACAATGCTAAATATAATATATTTTTTCTTTACACAAATACATTTAATCATTTTACCATTTATCATTTTAAAATCCTTTCGTTAGACCTTAGTACTAAAACCAAAGATCAAAACCATTACCAGCGCCATCTAACATAAAATGTTAGTCAAGACACAAGACAATCTTTTGCTAGGTTGTTATCTTGGTCAGTCGGTGCTAATATGTTAGCAAAGACACAACTCACAATGCATTGGGCGGCAATTTTGAATTAAAAAAGTTGTTGCTTCTTATTATACGTTACACCACTTTTTGTCGGGATGAAAAAATATCATAATCTTAATGAAATCGAAAGATCGATTCCATATTCGATAATTTAGATTTTCCTATTAAGCAATTGAGTGCATCCGAATAGATTTTTCGTGCTAATCAATCCGAGGTCGAAAATTGTCCATCATTTCACACTTTTGGAAAAAAAAGATTTGAAACCCCTACACACCCCTACCCCAGCTCATTAACAAACTATTCGCATGCACCCTTGGAGCAGCAGCTACCTTTAAAGCTAGAGTAGCGCAAAAAAAAAAAAAATTTTACACAGAACATAAAAGTTAGAAATTAAATATGTATAGGAGTATGAAACCAGATTTCAAAGCTTCAAAATGCCGGATCCACTACGGCGGACATGAAAAACTAAAACTGTACTATTTTCGAAAAAAAAAGTACCTTACCATTTTGAAATTTTAGTTCGTTTTGAAGAACACCAATTAGCCATTAATTTCCGTTGTCAAGAAAGTTTGTGGCACATCAGCGGTTAACCTACCTAAAACTAGAAAACACTGCTATTTTAATGGGTTCAAGCAAAAATCACTAGCTCTCAAAATAATTTAGTCGCTGCAGGCTCACTAATTTTAAAAGCTCCGAAATCGGCAGCATTAAATCTCCTTTTGCTCGAATTGAAATTAAATTTTAAAAAAAGAATCCAGAAATTCATATAAAGGTTGAAAAGCCCCAAATCTATCTGGAAAAAGGTCAAATTGTCACCACTAAAAGACAGACGTAAATGTTCGATGCTCGCGCAAGCAGTGCAGCAAGAAAACAAACAGAAGGTGCAAGCGAGAGATGCGTATGTTTGAGCTGAGAACAAACTTGCTCGATACTCATTGTAGCTCTGGCTGTGAAATTCAAAATTGTATCTTGCAGATACATCGCATGAAGCGGTCGGCAAGTCACACGCGTACACTTTTTTTTTATTGTTTGTTGTTGTACTAAGTACGCGAAGCTTTGAGTGCGCGTCGTAGATTTACTATTGTGTTTTAGTTTTTGTTGTTGTTTTGGTAATTGCCACACGAACAAACACACAAGCTCGCACACTTACGCTTCAAGTCATGAGTCGGAATCGGTGCGCGTAGTAAACGTTGCTGTTGTATGAAATTGTTTATAACTGTATGTGCATTTAGCAGCAGCTGTAAGTGTAACCAATATACTATACATAAGCATTTGTTACGCCAATACACAAGACACAAAAAGTTTGGTTTGTTTTTATTTACGTACATAAGGTTAGGCTGAAAACAAAAACAAAGCAAATGTTGTTAATCATGGCATAATTAAAGAGGGAAACACCACCACCACCACTAACACCGCCACCGTCACCGCTGCTGCCACCAACACCACCCCGCATATATGCCTAGATTGTGTTAGTGTGTGTGTTCAAATCTGTAGCTGTGTGTCTGTTTTGTAGCTGCATCCGCTGCAGCGGCTGTGGCTCTGTTCTGCTCTGCCCGCCTTAAGCAAGAGTTTGGTTCATATTCTTATTGGATTGCGGTTGTGGTTGTTGCTGTTGCTGTTGCTGTTGCCGGTGAATGAACCCAACCGAAAACAAAAAATAAAGTCAAACGCATAACAAACATACGCGCGACTCTTATGCACATATTCATATATATATATATATACATATGTATGCATATGCAACCACAAAATGGTGGTAAATGTAAAGGCACTAAAAAAAACTCTTTTACTTCTTTTTGTTGGAATTATTATTAACCCAACTGTGCACAACGGCATAAAGCCATAACAACAACATCGCGAACAACAATAATAATAATAATAATAATACCAAATGGGCAGCAGGCAAAGCAAAATGAGCAAAAGCATTTAACGTTGGCTTTTTTAATACATTTTTCCGCAGTCTCTTCTTAAATAAAACAAAAAAACCTAATGTAGTACGTGCTGCTCTAACACACACATAAACACACACACACACACACACTTTCTAGTTTGATAGTTGTTATCTTATCAGCTCCAAGAATGTTGATGCAGCAAAAATAATATTTTTTTTAAATTCCAATAAATAACACAAAATTAGCCAAGCAGCTGTAGTCTAAAATTAATAACTAATTTTATGTATGTATGTACATAGCCGCCTTATATATTATACATACAGTCAGGTTCATTACTCAGAACTGAGTTTGGCCATGTGCCTTATGCGTTATACGATACCGGTTTTTTTCGCTCTTAAGGATTCACAAAACCAGCGAAAAAGGGTGCGCCAAAAAAAAGCAGCTCTTGCTCCACAGGGCATTAACAGAGTCTTAAAGTTTAAGTTTCAAACGCATAAAAAAAGTACAAGTTATATGAGTGGAGAATACATACATATACATAGATACATCTGTGTATATATTTTCATACACCAATACTTCAATGTGAAATTGCCACAATTGTTATCACTCACACACACATTGTCAAGGTGAATCTGCTGTGTAATCTAAGTGGTTCATTCTTGATATAAGGCTAGAGACATATTACAGTGCACTTTCGCTTTAATGAACTGTATTGTAAGTTAGCTACCGTTAGCTGCACTTATAAAATAAATGTTCCGCTTGAGCGTTCTCAAGCAGCTTTGGTATTTATTTTCAGAGTAGTACGCGTGGGTATTTGTTTTTACTTACGAGTAAGCTTTTTTCAAAGGTATTATAAATTTGTTTTTGTTTGCTTTTCTTCTTCAGAATTCATTTATTGCGTCCCAGGCAATTTTGACTGTAGCTGTTGCTCGCTATGAAAGGCATACAAATAAATTTGATTATGATATATGGTCAAAGTAGAGCTAAACTGCCAACCTTCAACATTGAATACTTAAGCGTGTGTGCACAATTGTAGCTCTAACTCTCTGTGCATGTGTGTGTGCCTGTTTAGCTGTAACTGCACACACACATAATTATGTCTAAAAAAAAAGCTTACTGTCCCAGGCTAGCAACATTATCAAAAAGTCACACACAGCGTTTTTCCCTTTTATTTCATATTTTGTATTCCTTTGTTACTCTTTTCTTTATGTTTTTTATTTACATTTGTCTTTACAATTGCTTTCTTCATTGTTCAGCTTATAATAATTATAATAATTTTTTGTGACTTCTAAGCGCTTGCATAGCAATACATACATACATATGAACATATATATGAACATATGTATATAACTAAAAAACTAATAACTCCTCTGTGTGCCCGCTTGTCGCAAAGCATTTACATAAGCGCCACCTCTTATAAAAAACACACACACATACTTAAAAACATACATATGTACATATATGTACAAACGTACATATGTGTATGTGTCTGAATGTGATTGTAGCTATAAAAACTTTGGCGGCTGCTGTAATCGCTCTGCAATCAGTTCAAGCCGACAAACCACACACACACACACACACATACATAAAAAAAAGTACAGTTCACTTGAATGTATATGTACATGTGTGTATATGTGTATATGTAAATTCAGTTCAGGGAGCTCTGTTTTATGTGCTGGTCATTAGCTGGGTTAGTAGTTCACCTGTTGATTGCATTAGTTCGCTTGAGACCGCACAGTGACTGAAATTTGATATACATACATACATACATATGTATTCGAGACACACACACACACACACATACATACATATGCAACCTGCATGCATATTGATGTGCATGTACTGAATTATCAATTTTACGGCAGTTTCGCAACAGCAAATCGCACAAAATTATGTGTGTGTGTGTGTGTGTGTGTGTGTGTGTGTGTGTAGAGTGGCTATAATGACACTCACACACACACTCATATGTATGTATAGGGGCCAGGCAAAACTGCGAGACTATAGAAGTTGATGATCATAATTATTATAAATTTGTAGAAAATATAAATTTCAAATATTATTCACAGCACTCTGGTTTAATTTCAAAACCATTTTCTTAAAAGATTAAAACTTTGGAAAAATTATTATAATTAACGACCTTTAGGGGGCAACCCTAAGCAATAACATTAGCTTTGCCTATAAACGGCAACAGTTAAAAATAATGTTAGTTGCAGCTGCACAGTTGGAAATATTACGAATCAAAGCTCGTTGAAGTCTGTACACTGACGTCATCAAAAAGTGATTAAGTCGAAAGTAAACATATGTGTTATATGTATGTATGTAAATATCTGTGTTTGCTTGTTCATGTGGACTTCTGAGCAGACGAACTGACGGAATGACGTGACCAACTTGACCAAGAGCTTAATCTCAGTTAAGCGGCCATTTAAGGTGCGACCGTTAAAATCAATCAATATCACATCATCGAGAAAACTTTAGCATTTGATGTGACCATTTGACATTGTCACGCAGCTGTCAAAGTCACGTTTACAGAGAAAAAGAGCCGACACTTGAAATATAATTAGCTAATAGTTTTGGAAAAGTTCAGATGCCAGCCCGAAAGCTTGCTCGCAATTTATTATTGCGCTTTTTCAAAATCGTTTATAGCAAAATTTCCAGCTCGAGTGGCAGTAGTGGGTTAAACAAATTAAGAGCAGCTCAAGATGGTTATTTTTTCATTCAAACTTATTTGTCTACAACGTAGTTTATTCAATCTAAGCTGTCTTAACGCTTGTCTCTTCGTATGTGTGTGTGTGTGTGTGTGTGTGTGTGTGTGTATTTGTGGGTCAACTGTTTGGGATCAACTACGAAATAGTTTATTGTCGAGAGAGACTTCGCTGGCAATTAATCGATGCGCATACATCTGTGCAACATTTTGAAAAAATTTAATAATTTTCTACACATTGTTATTTTGGTTGGAAAGGGTGGAAGGTTACACCATGTGCATATCATTATGAACATATTTCGATGTGTAACTGAAGAATTTCCTATGCTATGCGTAATTAAAGCAAACACTTGAGCCGGCCAGCAACAGCAGCAGCTGCGAAAGAGCAAGATCAAACAGAAATAATAATGAGTAAAGTAAAGTCAAAAGTCTGGCTGTAGCTACTTGAAATGTATCTGTAAATGCGCGTACCTAAACAGTTGTATCTCAATATTGTATTTTGTTTTGTTTCTTTTTTTAATATTGCTCAATTTTCTGAACGTGCGTTCGTGCGTGTCTCTGTGCGTGCAAAAGTTTTCAATTCCACTACAACTTTTGAATTCCACTACAACTTCAGCTAAAGTCAAATGTGTGACCCTCCGCCTGCCCCTCAGTAAAACGAAGTCAACGTCACGAGCTGCCTAAATTCTGTACTTAATTTACTATTGCCTTAAGGCAAACGCATGTAGCTACAAGTGTTTTGCTTTTGCATTAAGCATAATCTCTGACCGTAGCTTTCAGCTAACGTACGCTATATAAACTTTATAGCTATCTCAAACACACACACACACACACACAAATACACACCAAGATACATATAGAAAACTAACTGAAGTTGAAGTTTTTGGTTGCTGAAAAAACCAGTTTTTTCTCATATGTACATACATATATGCGACGAGATCTTCGCTTGACTCTGAAGTTCACTTGAGCGATCCCCAGAGGAAACGAGGCAAAAACAAAAACCACAATGCACAGAATAAGAATAATAGATAATCTTACCATCTTACATTATATATATATCTTAAATTTTACCCTATAGTTGTACACCGAAATTGCGAGAGAGATTGTTCTAAATTAACGGTATTTTAGCTGTCTTTTATATTGAAATATATCCATGGTAAACACCATCTTGCAAGCCCAGAGCAGTATTATCGTAATAAAATAATACTACTTCTACTGAAATTATCTTCTAATATCTCGTAGAAGAATGAAACTTAAAATAAATAGTTTTTCAAGCTAGAGTCCACCTAAATAAAAATAATAAGAAAAATCGCAGTGAGCTGGCGGCACTAAGGTAATAATTGATTATTATTGACACGATGAATATTTTAATATGTTGCTATTGTTATGATTCTAAAGTTCTACTTTCAAATAAGGGCGAGGAGAATTCTGCTCGATAATAAAAATAACAATACATCTAATGAAAATAGAACTATCAACCTGGTAAAAAAATTAAAAGAAATTATAATGATTGTTAGTATTTATACAGGAATTGCTGTAAATAGTAGAGTTGATGCATCCACTTCTACTTATTTAAAATAAATTAAATTATTCTGAATAAATAAGCATATGCATGATAACGAAAGGAAGATACATACTTTACAAATGCATACATACATATATAGATATAACTCTATCCCGATATTATTGAAATGTGTGTGTGTGTGTGTGTGTGTGTGTGTGTGTGTGTAGTATTTGCCTTTATTGAGGTCGATTGTTCATTTATCGTCAATGTCAGTCATCAGTTGGGCTGCTCGGCGCATGTTTTGTTGTCTTTACACATTCCCTTGCGTGTCTTGTTTGTTTACATCAGCTACAGCTATATTACGGTGGGATAAGGGGCATAGGGGGGGGGGCGTTAATTACAGTAGAGTATGGCAATCGCATAACTGCTCTCGCGAGTCTCCCATTGTGGGAGGGCTATTGCACAACTCAACAAAATCGAAAAAGAAGCTAGCAGCTTGAGCTCTGGAGCATTTGCACTATAAACAAAACAACAATTAATTGTTGAAGCGCATTGTTTATTTCAATACGAAAGTACAGCAGGCCAGCCAAGTAGCCTTCAAGTTGCAACAATGTAATCGATTACGCTTTTTGTCTGAAATTCTAATTATGTCTTCGTTATGTTACATATCTGTAAAGAATTTGTATAAAGATCGAGACAGACACAAAGAGAGAGAAAGAGAGATAGCATTGTGCTGATAGCTGAAAACTTAAATTAGCGTGATTTATTTTAATGATTGGCTCATTCCAGACTATCCTTTGCTAATGGCTGCCCATATGAACTCGAAATGTATCAGACCTAGACTGCCAAATTTGGCATCTAACTAGCTCTGAAGCATACAAATATTTAGACTGTGTGAACTCAGCAACCAGCCAAGTTCGCAACGGAACATTTGCTTTAGACGTAAGTAGATATATGTATCTACATATATGTATGGTATGCAGGGCAGTTGCTAGTCGCGCTGGCTAGTCTATATAAATTATTTTTTTTGGCAGCTCACTGCTCTTTTACCCACTTGCAGCATCTTCAGGCATAGCACATATGAATTTTATTTGCAATATGCCGCATATACATCTTATAGATATTTCCTTTCCTTGCATTTGCTGCCTGAACATTGTCTGCCTATTGGCGCCAACGGCCAATGCGTCAAAAAGAATCAAGAACCACTCTTCAACTCTGCCAAAAAAAAAAAACATTAAATCATACCCATTGTGCAAATAACGCTCTAAAGCGGCCTCATGCCTAAGCAGAGACTATAAATTGTGCTTAAACACAGCGTTTAAGTGCTATTTGCAGCAATTGCTTTTTCTAAAATTGCTTAGCTGCTCCAAGGCAGACGCGACTTCAACCGTAGACTATAGTATGTATGTTTGTATGTATGTATGTATGTGGAAATAGTAATGGACTTTTAATAGTTATTAATGCCATAGCATACATATGTATGTAGCTGGCAATCAATTAACTGAATTCAAATTTGTTATTAAATATTTTTTTTAATATGTTGCATATATGTATGTGTATGCATGTATGTACATATGTATTCGAACATTTAATATTTATTTCCCAACATTTATTTGCTGAACAAAATTCCAATTGCATTTCCTTTGCTTTCGCCAGAGGTTATTTTTATGGCTAGACTTAAGTTTTGAGGGATGTTAGTTAATAGCCTATAACCAGGGGTGGATTGCATATACTCAATCTAAGGCAAGGGTGGCAAGTATTAAAATCTAGCGCCCCCTCGCACCGCCCGCTGTGCTTAGACCGAAGGGTGACGCATTTTATGTGATTTCACATAGTTTTTTGACTTCAGGGCGTAATTTTCAGTTTTCACAATGTACTACGGAATTAACGCAGGAACACCTGTGCAACAACAAAGACTCCAGCTATACAAATAAATATATCTATATATGCATATGTACGTATGTATGTATGTATGAATCGGTCAGATTAGCAGCGTTGTTGCGAACCTCTTTTTTTTTATTTTGCCTCATTTGCAATTGGCTGGCAATTTCATGAAGCATACACTAAATACAGTCACTGATATAGTTTGTGAGCACATTATCAAGGTGCACTAGATATTCATTTAACAAACAACGTCGGTCGGTCGGTCGGTCGGTCGGTCGGTCGGTCAGATAAGCATATGCAAATTGGTTGCCAAGGCATTTACAAATGCAGCAAACCGGTTAACAGCTGCTACTAGCGAATATCCCCTCTCACACCCGCTCAGCCACTAAGCCCAAGAATCGTAATTGTGTCGTTGCTCTAAACTCTTCTTTGAAATACATTTAAATATCAGTCTATATGCTATAGACAGTGGTGTGTAGTGTTTTCAAATTTTGTATTTGAGCGCTCTTAACAACCAACCTTATAATTTATTCTTTTTTTTGTCATATATAAATAACGATAAGTAATCTTGTGCACTGATATAAGAGATGTTGATATCATATAAGCTTCACAGACACTTAATAATTAATTAAATAATTAATTTTGGTCTGCATATTTTCATACTTTTAGATCATACTAAAAAAAACCTAATGATTAAAAATATTTACTCTGAAAGATGTGCTTTAAAAATAATTTTGAGTCATGTTTTGAAAACTTTTTGAGCTTAAACTTATTTTCTTTTATTTATTTAAACTTATTTATTTTAATTTTTTAAAAATTATTTTTTGTTACTTTGCGCAAGTTTTTAAAGTTTGCAGCTATCGATAATAAAACTGTGATGCTTTGAATTTTATAAATTTGAGCACTCCCTTATAAACGATTTGCCTTTTAAAAAGAACTTAAACTTTTACCTTTTTTGCAATAGCAAAAATATATGTGGCAACATTTCTTAGTGCCTTTGTTTTCTCATTCACTGATTGGCTTTGCCATTTTTCATGTTTTTCCGCTAATGCGCATTTCCTTACCGCACAAAAGGTAGAAGGAAGAAAAGATTAGCTATCAAACGACCCAAATAGGCGCTAAACATTGCACACATTCATAGATCTAGACACATATGCACGCACACATCTGTACGTGGAATAGCGTCCGTATACGTTTATGAGTTTTACATTGAATAGGAATGAGAAATCATTAGCCATATGGTTTTAATAGCTAAATACATATGTACATATGTATTTTCACAATGTTCCTATTACGAAATCAATAGAGATATTAACTCTCAATTGTTGCGCATTAGACGAGAGCGCTAGGCTATAAATTAATTAAGAACGTGCACTTTTTATGGAGGGATACTCTCAAGTACCTACGAGTATGTACATATAGACTGAATCAATTTTAATTTTAAAGCATTATTTTTTTCACTAATTGCAGTTCATCGATACGCAAGGCGCCCAAATGCGTGGAGAAGCGTAAAAGGCGAAAAACAAATTGCCAGTAAGTTAATTAGTATATTTATTTGCATGTATGTGTATATGTAGCGTTAATTCATTTAAAGTTGTTGATGTTGTTGTTGAAACAATTGCCATTTTAGCTTACTTCGTGCTAGAGAAACGTGGAACATTCTCAATGGTGGGCGGATATACCAAAGTGATTTCTAGCTTTCTTCCAACCCAGAACCCCTTGTACTCTCCCCAAATTTTTCTGGCCTCCGAACACTGTAAAGAAACATGTCTGACATGCATGACAACGAGAGCAGCGATAACAACATTGGCAAACTAAATGCAGACGCTGGCGCAGTTATCGATATCAACAAGCAGCCGTTACCAAAGCCGCGTTACAAATCGATAAGCGAATTTTTGCCACAAGAGCAAACTTCGCTGAAAATAGTGGAGCCTTTTGAGCAGCAACAGCAGCCGCAGCCGCAGCCGCCGCAATTGCTGCAGCAAGAGAGCGTAGAAAGCGAACAAAGCGCGCAAACAACGCCAGAGAAGGAGAAAGAGAACAGTCGTATAAAAAAGAGCGTCACCTTCGATACAACAGATGAGAAGATACAAAAGTTTATAACCGGCGAGCCCATTGTCGATCAGCGTAATCCCTTCAAGCATGTGCTGAAAGAGAAAAAGACGCCTCCGCCAGTGCCCACCAAACGTTCCACGCTCAGCATACGCAAAACGGTTACACAACAGTTGCGCGAACGCGAACGCGAGAAAGAAAAGGAGCGAGAGCGTGAGAAAAACGAGTCCAACTTGCGCAAACAGCAAAAGCAGCCGCAGTCGCAGTCGCAGCCACAGGTGAACGGCGGCAGCACCAGCTCGCCGGCCGATGAGTTTATAACCACTGAGGAGGTACTGAAACAGTCCAAATATGTTAAGACGTACATAAAGAATCCCGATGCATATTTCGTGTACGATCCCACGGTGCTGGCACGCCTGAAGTTCGAAGAATTACGTGATATAGCAGCCAAGGTGCCGCCCAAGCGGAAACAGACGGCCAACTCGCAAATCCCCAACCGTGTCAAGGAGACCAAGCAATTGAAGCAAGAAGAGGCTACTAAACCCAAGCAAATAACTTATAAGAAGTGCTCCAAGCCAAATTATCCGGAATTGGCACATCTAAAAATTAAAACGGGCACAGAGCATACCGGTGATTATTTCAATGCCGCTGAAGTGACCAAAAATGCCAAAAAGTTTGATGAGCGCGTCAAGAAATTACAAATAAGCTCCGATGATGATCTCGACGAAATCGACGGACCGCTAACTAAAAGCGAGTCCAGCGACGAGCTCAATACACACAGTAGCGAAAGCGAACCTCTGAGCATGGAGCAGAGCACAAGACCAAGTGCCGAGCGAACAGTGCAAAAAACAAATAAAATGGGCACCTTTACCAATACCATAAGCTCCGATGAGTTCCAGGCGTATCTGGAGCGCAAGGGCCTTACCCTGATGCCCAAGCAGCTATTAACGCCCACTGTAACGCCCACGCCCTCTCCCACTATCGCAGGGAGAGAGAGCGCCGAGGAGCGACGCCGCCTGGTGACTGAGTCACTGGCAGCGCTGCGCAAGAGCAACAGCAAAAAGCTAACGGTACTGCAGCGCCTCTCCAACAGCTTGTTTGCCCCCAAGCGCAAAAGCACACCCAAAGTCAGCGCCTTAGAGACGATGGAACGCAAAGGCAGCGCTCCCAGCGATCTGCGACGCATACGCTTGGAGCCAGCGACTCCGGTGACGACGACGACGACGCCGCTGCAGCGCAACAGCCTGGAACGACAGAGTCTTATACCCAGACGCGTGACAGCCACTCCCGAAGGCAGCAACGCAAGCTTCAGTCGCAGCGCTTCCATGGATCGCCAGCAGATCAAGGCGCTGAGACAGCCCATTAGTCGCTTAGAGAGTGTGGGTCAGCGACGCAGCTTGGCCACCAGCATGCCCATAGCTAGCAGCACGCCCAAACGCAAGGAGCAGGCTTCGCCGTTACAGCAGCAGCAGCAACAACAACAACAACAAAATCATCAACAACAACAACAGCAGGAGCCGCAACAACAATGGGAGCAGCTGCGTGCCATCAAAGAAGTCACCGATAGACAGCTTTACAACAAGGTAATGCAGCAGCAGCAGCAGCAGCAGCAAGAACAACAGGCGCAACAATTGTTGCAAAGCGTCGAAAACATTTATGAGCATCTGCCTGGACAGCCGTGCTTTGTGCGCGGCACGCTGCAGCGCAACACCTTCAATGGCTTTGGGAATGCGCGCAATCGCCAGTTTATGATTGTAGATGGCGCACCCATAGCACCACAACAGCAGCAACTGCGTCTGCAGCAGCAGCAGCAGCAACAGTTGCTGCAGACGCAGCAACTGCAGCAATTTCCGCCGCAGCGCTGCCAAAGCGCCTTGGATGAGCCCATCACGCCCAACAGTCAGCGGCTCACGCTGCGACGCGGGTATGAGAGCGAGAATGAAACGCCTGTAGTGCTGCGACGCAAGGAAACGCCCGCAGCGCGTCGCATTGGCGGATTACTGACGCGAGAGGAGATCTTGGAGAAGGTCAAAGAGTTTTGCCGCAAGTCTATCAGTCGCACGCCTTTGGCCAATAGCAAAATGCAACCCATTTATGAGCGCCACCAACACAATGACATTTCTCCCGTGTCCTATGCTTCCGTGGAGACACACAAGCGTCCCGCCTCGCAGCTAAGCATGAGGCCGCAGCTACCACAGCGCGTGCAGAGCTTGTCACGCAACGGTAGCGCTTACGCGCCCTCTCCCATCTATGCGCATGTCAACAAACGCAGCAGTCTACTATCCAATGACTCGGAGGCGTTCGGTCAGCCCGCCTCTGAGTATGTGCTCATACAGACAGAGGATGGAATACAGGCTGCCAAGCTGCTGGACTTAAATCAGAGCGCGCTTTATATGCCACAACCGCAGTACGTGCGCGCACCACAAGGCTATGTGCGCATGGAGGAGCTTGTCTTGGCCCAACAACAACAACAACAGCAGCAGCAGCAGCAGCAACAACAATTGCAGCTGCAACACAAGCAACAGCAAATGCAAAATAATCGCGCCACGCCGCTAATATTTGATCGCTCCTCTCAGCAGTCGAGTCAAATTTATTGGACGCCGCAGCATCAGCGTCTGCATCAGAGTCAGCTTAATTTGATGGCGCTGCAACAAAGCAGTCCAGGACGCGTTTATCCAGTGCCTGCACCCAGAGCGAACGTTGCTCACAGCTATGTGCTGGCAAATGGCCAGCAATACGCTACTGTAGTGCCTGCACCACGCAATCTAACCCTGTTGCAACAACAGCAGCACCATAACAGGCTACAAATGGCACGCAACTCATCGGATTGGGACTGCAGCTCTGAGGCGGGCGAGGTGCGTCGCATCATGGAGAAGTCTTTGTAAGGTGAGCGCACAATTTCAAATATCAATTTAAACAAAGCGACCATAGTTATCGGTATCGATACTTGCTGCTACATATCGCTGTTACTTAACATTATTTATATTGGCAAGCTCCAGCACCAGCTCAGTTACGAGTATAGCAGTTTGTGTATGTACATAAATATAGAAAACAATTATTTATTTTTGCTAATTCAACAGCTAAACAAATATTCATAAAATAATGTGAAATATGCATACAAGTGGCTCTCTCTCTTCTGCGCGCGCTCCAAATCAACTCACTGTCATCCGCGTGTTCATAGTGTACTGTGCTACTCTGAATGATACCCGTGCTAAATTACTTGTTTGTTTCATAAAACGGGTAAATTTTGCATTGATTTAAGTGCATAGATCATTAACCTTTTAAATATTAAGTATATTCGACGCAAAGCAGATTTGAATTTTAAGTTCAAAGTATTCTCACCTAAAAATTTACATCAAATTATCGCGACTTCGCGAAGTGGAGTTTTACTACCTATAGATGAGACCATTCAGGGCCAAGTACTTATCAAAGTAAAAAAAAAAACTTTATGAATGTGCAAAGTAAAGCAAATGTAAATACACATGAGGTGTATATACTTATGTGAGTTTTTTATCTGTATACTGGGTAAGTTTTTGCAAATGTAGTTCTGCTTCAAAACAAATAAATACATATGTCATATGTATATATATGTGTGTGTGTGTGTGTGTGTGACAAAACATTGTAATAGCTGTTTTTCTTTTCTTGAAGAATACTAAGTCTGCCGTAAAAGATAGATTAGTGAATGTATGTGTGCGTAGCCCCCCTAGGTAGAAAGAAAAGTGCATATTCATTATATTATACCTGCGCCTAGGTACGCATGTATGTATGAGTCTGAGTATATTTTCATGCATGTATTTAGCTATTTTTGCTTGAGTTCTAGAACGTCCGAAGGCTGTTGCAAAAATAAAAGCATAAATTTGTTTCTATGAATGTATTGCAGACAAAGAGGAGGTCAGCACAACCCCAAGACGCCCCAACCAGCAATACAAGAACAGACAAAGACCAAACGAAACGCATACATCATGGATGATATCGGCGACAAAGTAGCTATAAAAACAACAACTGCAACCACAGCAGCAGCGGCAACACAAACAACGCCATTGGCAGAGGAATCGTTGCGCATCAGTACTTCATCATCGTGGACTTTATTACAGGCAGCGGAACGAATCGAAATACTTGACAAGAGCAACGGCAGCGACGAGATAGCACCCCAGCATGAGAAAAGGGAAGAGCAGGCGAACGCAGAGTGAGTTAATCTAATACATACATACATAACTAAAGCTTGACTTAAAAAATTGTTGAAACACTTTCTAGCTGCAAGCCTGCTGCGGAAGACACTCAAGCGGAGGACGTCTCGGATGGTATATCGATCATAAGCGATTGCGAGAGCATTGGACGCATATCCCCACATCCTTTTCTACGCGACCATCTCAACGAACTTAGCTATAAATTCGAGGCAGACCATGATCTACCCAAGGAGCGAGTAGAAGCGCCACATCAACTGCGCGCACGTCATCAAGTGAAGGACGTAGCCACAGATGTACCGTTGTTGCTGGAACCGCAGCAAACTCAGCAGCTTATACGCCATCGTTTGCCGGTGTTGATGAAGAATGGGTTGAATGCAGTATTCTATGTGGGCGCTATATTGGCCATTTTGGCCATTGTTGGGCGCCTACGCAATCCGGAGTGGCAAGTGCTTGGCGGTGAGAAAGCGACAGCTGCACTACACCAGCGTGTGGTGGATCTGGAGCTGCAGAATAATCTAATGCGCGCTGAAATTGATATCATGAACAAGCAGATGCAATATCTAAGCTCTTTGTCCCAGGGGCAGGGTCATGGTCAGTCGGAGCAACGCAAACACAAAACCTTCAAGGCCTGGCCAGGCAATGGAAACATTGTAGACGCCGTTGACATAACCAAAGAGCAGCTAAAGCGTCCATATAAATGCGCCGATGGCAAATATGTAGAAATTGCTGGCATGTGCTTGGAAAGCGTACCACAGCCCGAATCTCTAGCCGATGAGATTGGTAAAGTGGTGAACGATGTGCTGCAGCAATCGCAGGCTTTTCACAATTTCGAAAAGCTGACCGAGCAGCTAGGCACAATCACAGGCGAAGGCAACAGCAACAATGAACACCCGTCGCCCAGTGCACCGAAAACCGCTAATCCATCCAAGCCAGGGCCCATACCTGTGCCCGCCAAGGAGCGCTATAAGTCCGATCAATTCAACTCCAAGGAACGCAAACGCCACAGCAGCAACGAGCACAAACGCCAGCATGGCAGCCACGAGCATAATTCTAAGGAGCGTGGCTATAATAAGAAATATGCAGATAAGTCCAAGGAGCAACGCCACCAGAAGCATCGACATGGCCACGATGACGATGACGATGACAGCGCCAGCGGCGAGTGGCATCAACGATTAATGCAACAACGCGAACAGGCACGTCAGCGACAAGACCAAAAGCGCAACAACAACAATTGGTATATCGAGCGTGGCGGCAGTCGCGAGCAACGACGCTCCGGCGAAACGCGACGCTAAGGAGCCAAATGGTCCATATCTAGCAATCTATAGGATTGTTTAATTTTTAAAGCTTGTTCTATGTGTTGCTATTTGTATTTTACAATCCCAAAAAATATAAATATTATAAATGTATGTATATGGTAGGGGTAGGGGTCTCAAGATTGCTGTAATCCCAAAAATCTTAACTTTAAGCGACAATTCGAAAGATTTGTGTATTTGTTGGTTCTAAACATTTAACCAGGTTCTTTATGTACGAACTCTGTTCTATGCATATGTTTACATAATAAACATACATACATACATACGTTCTTAAATATTGTATATGTATTGTATGTAGGTATTTTATACTACAACAAAAAATCCAAAAAAGATTCATAAAACCAAGCTTAATTCTTTTAAGTCAACCTTGCATTATAAACTTTATTAATATGTATTTTTTTTCCTAATTTAATAAGCTTGCGCTAAAATTATATATAATTATATATATTTGTGATATATACAACTACATAGTTTCTTTTTATTTCATTATTTTTTTTTTTTTTTTTTTGATTACTTTAGACTAGAAGATTAAATTATTGTAACATTATATATTCCTTGGAAGGCCAACACATAAGAATATTTTTGTATGCATGTAATTCTCTATATATGTATGTATATCTATATGTACTATATGTATATACCCAAATTACGATATAAATGAATAAACGTATACTTACCCAAAACACTAAAAAGTTTTATTGTTTATTTTAATTTATTTTTAAATGTAAGTATTATAAGTTTAAGAAAGAGTATTATAAGTAAATAAAAGGTGGTTATTTTTTTTAAAGGCAAGTATAATAAAAAAGGAATCATGTCTTTAAAGGCGACTTAAATTAAATTTGCTACAGAATAGTATTATAAACGCATCCTTGCAAATCTGTGAATGACAGCTATCAATCAGAAACATTTTCTTATATACATACATATGTATGAACATATATTCTTATATATGTATGTATGTGTTTCTCATGCTTGAATGTATGTACACAGTTTTGTCCTTTTAAGACTTGCATACTACAAGAGTAGAACTAGTATGTCTGCTTACGTATGCACTTTCCTTGATGTATGCTTTATTTAAATATGTATGTAAGTAGAAGTGTAAGTACGTACATACTTATGTATGTATGTACATATGTACATACATGTATGTGCTATTGTTGGCTTGCCAATAAAGCCTTCAGCGGGTTTAGCTTGTCCTATGGTTGCATTTACTACCAGCGTAAGCTTTAAATACTGCCGTGTGATACACATATGTATGTATGTACATATGTATGTATGTACATATTATATGTGTGAAAAGCTCGCACAAAATATTTTAAAGATAAAACACATTTGGCTATGGCAGTCATCAAGAGAAAGCACAAGATAAGAGCGCACTGAGAACGCAACAAAAAAGAATAAAAGGAAAAGATAGCTTAAAACACTCGTGCGTTAAGGTTCGTAAAATACACGAAGTTGTCGTAGCGAATGCAATTATGACTGTGTGATATGTATGCATGTGTGTGTGCGTGTGGTTCTGCATTTGTGTTTGTTTTTGCTGCTGACTGACTGAGCTTTGCTGTTACAGTTACTACAACGATTTCAAGACCTCCGGACGTTTTACACGGCGTTGGTGGCGCGCGCTACATTTAGTAACGGAACAGAATCGTTTGAAAATAGACTCAAAAATATATAATAAAGTATATTGATAATACACATAACTAATATTATAAAATGTCATAATATAGACACTGAGAAAATTAATAGAATTTACCCAAAGCAGAATTTCAAACAAAAAGCTATTTGTAATAACTAAACTGTATTACACAACTCGCCAATAATTCGCCCATCGTATAACAAAACAACGACAAATATAACTAGTAATAAAAAAAAAACAAAACAAAACAAAAAAAACTACAACAAACGCAGCACATCAATCAAATCAGTCAACAGTATACAGTCTTTTGGTACATACAAATATAGTGTTTATTTAAATATGGTTAAACAATTACTTACAAACATATGTATGTGTCTATGTATGTATGTATTTTTATACATAAGGCTTATTTATGCACATACATATGTACATACATAGAAGTGTGTGCTCTACAATATCACAATAACAAAGCGCATTGATATCTCATATTTACATACATATGTATGTATTTGAACATACATGTGTATGTATGTGTGTACTCACACGAAGTTTTCGGATGACAATTTAGAGTTAGGAATCACTTCCCGATGTGTAGGTCATTTTCGTTTTCGTTATCGCTCAGTAGGCCAGTAGAGCGTGCTCTTCGTGCTATTGCCCAGCTGTTAAGCCTCCCTCCGCTCTTACCCACGCTCGTTCTCAGACTTACTCTCCACGCAGCATGTTAATAGACATGTTTCCATCAACCAAAAGTACCATGTTGGTGTGTTTCTTTTGCTTTTTACATGCGCAGTACACACATATAAATCCATGTGCATATGTAGTTATGTACATACAAACGTGTACTGCAATAGAGCAAGTGCGTTTTTATTTCTCATGCTGCCGCTCTATTTTGTTTTCTCTTCTTTTTGGCCTACTCTCATTGCTCGCCAATCTATGTACATATGTACATGTCGTCACTGTTTGCAGCTCAGCTGTTGTATGTACATACGTACATACATATAATTATTAAAATACATATGTACATATGTATGTATACCTTCATACATCCATGTTAATTGCCTGTAAATAAAAGCGCTGTAAGCTAGCATAGGTACGTAAATTGTACTTCTAAAACTCAATTGTTATTTAAATAAGCAAGTGTCTCAATGCTAGGTCAGACATGCATATGTACATACATGTGTGTATGTATGTTACATACTTATCTATCTATTTGTCGTTTAAATTTTCGTGTGGGCACAGATAAAAATCATGTGCTTCCACTGTTTTCTGACACTTGCACATACATATACATATATATATATATATATATATATATATATATATATTATATATATATATAGTCTATATATAATAAATATATATATTATGTGTGTATGCTATTGCATTTGCTAATGCGTGTGTAAATAGATAAATTTAGCAGCAACAAAAAATCAGCTGTGCTCTCATTTCTTGTGTTAAATAACGTTTTGTGATGTGTAACTGCAAGCCAAAGTTTGTGAGAAGATAAGCGTAGATACATATGTATGTACATGTGTACATACATGTAATTGACTAAGTAAGGCTATGTGAAATGCAAACAAAGCCGAGATGGGTATTTATATTTGGCACATGCAATCAATCAGATACATACATACATATGTATGTAAAACGGTGCAAACCACAATATATCGTGCAAAATAAACGAACATAAACACATGCAGATATACACATCCACAGACAATCAGCTGTTTTGTGTTGTTCTGCCAAAAATTTTTGTCTTGAGCACAACATATTTTTGTTTTGCTCGTCTACTGTTGCTGCAGCAGCGAGAGAGAGCGATAGTAGTGAGAGCGACAGTTAAAGCTCGCAAAAACGTAAATAACCTTTGACGATAAGTTACGTGAGCGGCAGAGTGAGCTTGAGTGTGGGTGTTCTGCTTGCGTCTCTCTCTCATTTAGCTAGTATGAATGTGGATAAAACGAAAGGCAAACGCTGTTCAGCATTGGACTAGTCTGTGAAAAATTGTGCGCGACATTTGCAAGTAAAGAAAACATTATGTATATATAATTTATGGTGATTTGTAGTATTGATATATGTATGTGCATTTTGTATGCAGACGCCTAATTAAACGCAGATAAATGTACTGTGTATTTACGAGTGTGTATGTGTGTGTGTCGGTTACAAGTGCGTGTGTCTGCCTGTGCATTTTTTAATGCTAAATTAAGTGCTTAACTAAAATAACCTAAAAGGAATTATGCAATTGTAGCAAGCTAAAAAGGCTTACACTAAGCTGCTGCGACAATATACAAACATAAGTATATAGATGTGTATTTTTTTTCTGTTTTGTAAGTGCACTAAATGCACATACGTGCAATGTAAATAAATGCGTAAGCACCAAGCAATACTAAACATTTTAGGCGTTAAGAAACGACAAAAACAACAGCAGCAACAAAAACATACAGCTGCAAATGCTTGTGGTTGTGTGTGTGTGTGTGTGTGTGTGTGTGTGTGTACATGAACATACTTATGTATGTATTTATGTAATCGATTGTGCTTGCCTTCAGTTGTTTTTAGCTCTGTCTTGCTCTAACGCTCAGCTGTGTGAGTTTGGCCTGGGGCCTATTAAAGGACTATCAAAAAGTACCGTTATTTATTGAAGTGCCAAACGTGATGTAACAATAATAGCAACAAACAGTTACTTATGTATGTACACCTCTGCCTATTATAATTTGTCAAATACATACAAATGTATACGTAAGCGGGATTATTGATAACATGTTAATAACAAAAAACCGTTACAAAAAAAAAAAAACAACTCTATATGCATACGCGACGTATTTTACATATGCATACATACGCTCTTAATAAATTCATACATATGTATGTATCTACGTTCAAGCAAATTGAAGGCCACTTAGACGGTAGTCACAAACCTAGCGAGCTTATTGTAAATTTACAGTAGCCCACATGACGCCCCTCTTGTGCCTTTGGCTCAGCTGCTTCATTATCACTTTAAAGTCATAACCAGTAGCTCAAGTTAATTGAATTAAAAGCAAATAATTGTAGGTAAACAAAGACAAACAGGCTGTATTAACGAACAAAAAAAATATATATATATATGTATATATATAAAAACACTAAATATAGCATTTAACAGTTTTTTATATGAGGGAACGACAACATGTGCCACAATACTTATCACGCAATTCTCAAGGACAATAACAAATTAGTTAAAATTTCTGTTGTTCTTGTTCCACATGTTTCTGATAGCGTGGGCATACAAAAAATATCCAAATTATAGATAAGTGCTTCTAGTAATATAAAAACTATGTCATAGCATAAAATTATTGAACTTGAAATTTAATATGTACATACATTCATAAATATGTATAGTATGTATGTATGTTAAATAATACATTGGCATACAGGCATGTCCTATAGTAAGCCAACAGTTATTTCCATAAATAACTTTCATAGGCCACTATTCTCGGACTCAAGTCATTTTCGACAATTTGTTGCACACACAGCATACACACATGCACAGTGGACAGCATCATTATTCCATCATTAATATAATGACTATGAGCTGGAGCTCGAGCCAAACATAAAGCGTAAATGCAAAGGTAAACACAACATCCATAACATTTTTCTCTCTCTTTCTCTCTCTCCCTCTCTCTCTGCTTTGTTTGCTCTTTGGCTTGTCACGCTTACGCTCTTGTGGTCTTTGGGCACCCAAACGTCTGTTCGTTCAGCTGTTAATTTTGTTTTTGTTGTTCGGCGGTGCTCTCTTGCAACGCCGAACAAAAAATCAATAAAATCTGGGCCAACAGTTTTAAAGGTTGATTTAAAAGGTACTATGACGCCGACACTTTGACCTAACTACAAGTTGACATACATACATACATATGCATATACGGGGCTTTGTAGGCGTATAAATAAACAATTGAAATGATACCATTCAGGAATTTCTTTAATTACCACCAATTTGCTTAACAGCTCTCGTTCTTTTGTGCAGACTTGTGAGAGGGTGTGTATTTGTGTGTGTCTTAAAAGTGAAAATTGAGCTTTTCAAGTTCACAAACATGTATTAATAACAGTCTACGATACACTGTAGAAGTGCCTGGGAGTTTATAAAATGTCTGCTCATTTCATGATACATATTTTAATATATTTATTTTTAGTATTAATATTGTATAATGTAATTATAATAATCTTTAAATTATAAATTATGTGATCTTAAGTTCATAGACGATTAGGGTCTTCTGGAATTGTTTCCAAGCTGAGCTCATCTCTTAAGTATGCAATAGTTCTTATACACTTTGAAAAGCAAAGGGTATACAGCCTTCGTTATGCTGCTCATGATTAGTTTCCCAAACTGCATATAGACATTTTCCGACTTGTCACGTACATCACGTTAAGGTGTTGTAAAATGTTTGTATGCTCTTACGTGTGAAGGGCCCGGTGGGGCTATGAAAGCAACGGCCTTCAGCCAATGTGAGCCTTAAGTGCATACATGGATATGTAGGTATGTATGTACATCTGCATATACATACATACATATCAAATTAAATTTCAACGCTTTTGACGACTGCATTTGACACAGCTGCAGCTGAGTTTGTGTGCACGCGGTTTATGTCTATGTAGTTGAAGCCTTTAAAATGTCATGGCGCATACGCAGCAGCAGCAACAGCCTCTTTGAGCGAATAAACAACTAGTGGGAGAAAGAGAGACAGGGAGGTCGAGTTCTCTTTATATGAAAAGCTCATTTCAATGCTTGGCTATGCTCCAGTTATAAATGCATTCAAGCTCTTAGCTTTGCGACACACTTTCATCCCACACTCTCACTTGATTTAGCTCTCTCTTTTAGCTTCGCAGTTTGTTGGGTGGCTTGTGCTACTTTTTTGTGCGCTCTTGTGTCCAAGTTAACCTATATACACATATACATATTTACGTTTGACATTTAGGTGCATGTCGTCGTACAAACTACATATAGTAGTACTATTTTGTCTGCTATATAATGGGAACACTCTGCCGCTGAATGACGACAATCATCTGTGCACAAGTGCTTGCAATGGTATTTTTTTCATATTCCGTGTTATAAAAGCTCAGATTGCTACAGTAGCAAGGAAATAATAAACTATAAACTCATTCGGCATTGCAATTTAAGCAAAAGGTAATTGATGTTTCGAAATCGATCTTATGGTCATTTATTCATTTACACTTAAACAAATTACAACAAATTTTTTCTTGAAATCACTGACCGAATCAGCTTATTTCTTGGCCTCATCTGTGGTCTCTACAATGCGCGAGATTATTGGTATGTCTTCCAATTGTGTATCATTCACGCTATTTGGATTTAATGTGCTCTGCACATAATCATGCTTAAATTCCTCCCAGCGACGGGTCTTTAAGAAATTGCCAAAAAGCTCTTCCCTGGATGGTATGCTCGTCTCCAAATAGAAGCGGCGTCGTTGCCATATATGGCCCGGATTCTGTTCCTCCTCCATTAGCCAGTAGCGTGGCAATAGAAGGCACTGTACCACAGTGCGTGCCATAATAACGCGGTGCATCATTTTTTCACCCAATCCAAAGATGCCACCATAGGTGAGCGAGCCCACATCAATGAAGTGAGTCTCCAAAGGCTAAAATTACAACAAAACGTATATTTAAATAATAAGTAAATATTCATTTGACTGCTTACCAAAACCTCTGTGGGTACGGAAAAATTACGTCGACTGCCACCATGCGATGAGGGTATTACAGATATTTCGCTATCCACAGAAGATTCCTTATCGTATAACGAATCAAAGGATTCTATCCGCACTGAGGTTTTGCGGGAGTGGATAGATAATGGTCGAACTTCCTCAAAAGATCCACTGGATTTGTCAGCTTCTTCGAGCATAAACTCTTCAGTGATATAATCAAAATAGTGCTCATAATAATCCTCTTCAAAGCCTTCAGTTTCATAGACAATTACCGATCGCTTGGATATAGGTATTGTTCGACGGATTGTTGATTGAGATTTTTGCAAGGATTTATGATAAGTCTTGGGTTTCTGTTTTGAATTGAGAAGCCCACAAGCAATCTCGATCTCACGCAAGCCCATTTTACGCATCTAACATGAATAAAAATTATTTTAAATATTCCATATCTTTTATTATATATATATATATATATATATATATAAGAGTTTGGCCGGACTGACGGTTTATAGTGATAAGTGATCGCTGTACATATCGAACCCATAACAGCTAGAAAGCTGAAATTTTCATCAAAACTCTATTAAATATATCTTCGGTGCTTCACAGGAGCAAATGTATGAAATTCTACGGGGAAACACTGTTATTCTCTCAATAAAAATACAAACGGCCAACAAAAAGAATCTTAAATGCTTACCTAAACATCTATAAAAAAATATGTAATGCGTTTGGCATGGTCGGATTTGAAAAATGTCGCCAGGAAAATTTTTATAATTTTCTTCCAATAAAATGAATTACACGAAGGGCAAGAGAAAAAGATTGAAATTTTCACTTAAACCATTTATGTGAAGGCAGGTCAATAATTATTGATCAATTCGAAAGTTATCGCTGCATCCGAAACTTAAAAAATTACCGAGAGTTCCAAAAGTTATCAATAAACGAGTGAACAATTAACGTTGGTCGCAACCAAGTTTTATATACACTTTGACACGAATGCACTCACAAACACATATACACAAAACAGGAAATAAAATAAAAGCGTTTGGGGTTGAGTATACGAGCACCTACATACAAAATTTGGAGCTCTAGCTCTTATAGTTGCTGAGAAACAGTCGGACATGACTATACCGACAAGGTTTCTCTTGCTTCTCAAGAATATATATACTTTCTCCCTGTCACATACATTTGTACAACTTCATAATGCTCTGTTCCATTTTTTAAAAGGAGGGGGTCAAGGAAATGATTATGTTTGATTACATGAGGAGGGAGGGGGTCTTGGACAATGATTACGTAATCATTTTATATAAATATTTTTGTTAAAAGTATTTGTTTAAAAATTTAGTTTCGCGCCGATTGCTCCCCCAATAAGTCCCGAATGCAACTTCGTGGAATCTCCGTTTGAAAATATAGATTAAAAGACCAAATTTGCTTATATGTTTTTTCTTGTGATAACGTAATAATTGTGGGAGGGTGGGAGGTTGTTCATTGAATGATTACTTTTGATTACCAGGGGGGGGGGTTGTCAAAAATCGTGGGGTCAAATCAAAATTCAAAAGTTGGCGGAAAATCTGAATCTTATCCAAATACCTATTATGGTCAAAAAGCTAAAGCTATCGATAAGCACCCATATAAAATGACAACTGTCATAAATATTGATGCATTTTCTACCCAAGACTAACTAGTGTGCATAATGTGACATTTTATTAAGTCAATGCAATAGCCTTTTAATTTCCATCTGGAAATCTGGGAAAACTACATTTCCTCTGAGTGGTACGAGTGATTTCACGAGTGGTACGAAATTAAAATCTGAAGTTTTAACTCAAATCATTCATGTGGAGGCATAATCAATCAAACATATACAAAATCATTTATAAATTATCGAAAAGTCAAAGGTTATGGAAAAGTTTAAAAGGTTTCGAAACTTTCAAACATTATCGTAAAATCCAAAAGCTATCAAAAATTCAGCGGCTATCAAAAAATGTACACATTATTTAAAGGTTCAAAAGGTTATATCTTATTAGGAACTCACAGCTTTTTTGCGTTCTAGTGCCTCTTCTCTGTCCGCTTCGGATGATGTGGCCAACAGTTCTTGTAAATTAAATACTGAATCCGTTAATATATTATAACGACCCTGCATATCAATTCTTTGACTTTTTAAGGATTTCGAACTAGCTTGAAATAGACTTTGTGGATTATTTGACACATTCAATAATTCAAATGTAGTCTGCCCTTCATTCTTGATTACCTAAATGAAGATCAATAGCCTTATCCAATATTATACTGAGCTACAAATAGACACACCTTCATTTTGAGGCACTGTAGTATAACACACTCGCCGCTTAATATAAAATGCACATAGTTTATGCCAGTGGTTTCTTCGGAATAAATTGACTGTAAAGGATCATATTGCATGAGATACCCGTTCTTGCAAGCTCTTATAATCTGATCTTCAGTAAGAAAATCAAAATAGCTTAAGGACTTGAGCGCAGCTTTCTTTTCTAGCCATTGCTTTTTGACGAAACCACCTAAAATTCCAAGAAAATCGCTGGTACTTATAGCTAAAAGCTCGCAAGTGGCTAGAAAAAAGCCATAAATAATGTGAAAGCATTTCCTTTGAAGCACAAAACTTACTCATAGTAACATATGTATTGATTCTGGTGCAGTCTTCTAGTATTTCAACATCACCAATCCAATCACCGGAACCAACTATAGCTTCCGTTACTTTTGATACCTTTTTGGTAATCTAGCAAAAAAAAAATTTTAGGAATATCTTTAAGAGCATTACAATTACCTTATCATAGCTTGACTTAATCATTTCAACCTCGCCGGACACTATAAAATATACATGTATGGGTACATCGCCTTCCTTGACAATAACACGATCCGTATTGATCGTCATAAAGTGCAGGACAGACACCAAACGCGCTCGTATTTTCTATGAACTCGTATTTTCTGTTAACTCGCAATTATTGATTAATGAGCTTTTACTTACGGGTGGTAAGCGACTAAAGCAAGGCTGAGTCGCTATAATCATGCAAAGTCGCTTGCGTTCCTCTATGGTACGCGTGCTGTGCTTGGCGCGCAGTAAAGCTTTCTCCTAAAGTTCATTAAAAAGCTTTTTGTTGAAAACTTACGCTACCTTACTTATTTACCGCTATGGTTAGCACGCCCGTTTTTCGCTTTTGTCTCACCAAAAATGCAACATTTTTCTTCACATTCATGGATATACCCTGATCCTCGGTTTCGTCCAAAAATTGTAGATTTAATAAGACATGACGCACAAGCTTCTTGAAGCGAGTGCGCATTGTTTTGCGCAGTAAATGTGAATCGCGATTGCGTTTCATCATTTTGTGGTCGAAAATGCAAATATCCTAATTTTAATTGATTTTTTTGTAGGTTTTTAATGTGTGGTGAGTGTTTGTGTTGGTGTTTATTTTTTAAGACTTTTTTTTGCGTATTATTGTAGTGTAAGCATGTTGAGTGTGAGTTGAATGTGTGAAATAGATAAACAAAATCAGAGTGCTTTGATTACAGCTCATTTGCTAGTGTAAACTTACTGAGTAATTTGAATTAAATTTTTTTCTTTGATTTCAGGTACATTTCTTATGAGCACTGGCATACAGAGCAAAGACACCGGGGAAAGGCCAGTGCGGAGGAAATAAACACACACACAATTTGCCAAATATAAATAGTATAGTATAAAAAGAAAACAATATAGAGCAATAGACAAAGATATAAATATTACTTAGAGGTAATAACAACAACAACAAGAAAAGAAAACTATACAGAGAAAGAGACACACACACACACATATACCGAATAAAAAGCCATTACCGCCTATCAAACAATGTATCTATAAGATTCGTATGCTCCATATGTGCATATAGATGTACTAGAACAAAACAACAGCAAAAACAATACAAACATTTTAAACAGATGTACGGAATCTAGCAAACTATGCTTAATACGTCAACTAGAACGGGAACACTTTATTCAATACAACAAAAGGCACACAAATCTCATTCGACACAGAGAAACAGTTCAATCAACATATTATATTCTATTAACAAACGTGCAAATACACAAACAGCAAAAAAAAGATAAATAAACGTTTAAAAGCCCAAATACCAATAAAAATATACAGTAAACAAAATATACAACACACATACAGCAAAATAAAGTATAAGTGTTCTTTAGTCCCATCATCAAAACTCATCAGCCCCAGGAAAAAATCAGCCATAAAATTAGTCAACTCTTTCGAGCCCATCCGAGTTCCAAATTTCAATACGCACATTGCGTTTTTCATAGGCGCCACCACCAGTAAATCAAGCAATAATAATAACAACACCAACATTACCTTATAACCAATTTTCAAGACGTTCAAGAAACCAAGCGTAAGTTGCACGAGTGACTTTACTTTATATAATGTGCTTCATGTCCTTTTTATACATATCTATAGTTCAAAAGCTCGAAGGGTGTAGTGGAGGAGAGAGAAAGCATCAAGATAGTGAGAGAGCTGCCAAAATGCATATTGAAATCCAAGTGGCTCTGAATTTTGTCATTTCGTATCTCTATAATAAATTGCCACGGCGACGTGTGAACATATTTGGAGAGGAATTGGAGAAAGCATTGCGTGACAAATTCCAAGGACATTGGTATCCAGAAAAGCCCTTCAAGGTAATGTCAAGCTAACTTTTTTTAATTTCAAGCATTAATGTTGATGCTCTTATTTATTTGCAGGGCTCGGCATATCGTTGTTTGAAAACTGGCGATCCCATTGATGCAGTATTGGCGCGTGCCGCTCGCGAGAGTGGCGTTCCTATTAGCGATGTCCTAGAGAATCTGCCCAATGAGCTATCTGTTTGGGTGGATCCCGGAGAAGTGTCATATCGAATCGGTGAAAAGGGCGCTGTAAAGGTAAGCAAAAGTTGCTATTCTCAAGTTGCATACTGCGAGCTTACATTGTTTGAGCTCTTAATCTTATTATTCAATTCTCTAGTTTTTTTTTTATTATTATAATTTGATTTTTATTAATATTGAATCAATTCAATTATCTCAATTAGGGAATTGCGAGATTGGTCCGAAGTTTAGAATATTTCTCCTCCATAATCGTGTTTTGAGCCGTCTTCTCGGTAGCTGGCTAGCCTTTTTGATTTCTCACCATACCGTGCAGTATGTCGTCGAAATTATGCTTCCATTGTTTCGACTCGAAGTTCACTATTAAGTTTCTTATGGCTGACATACGTCGGGCTTGCATATGCAATACTTTATTTTGCAAGGCTTAGAATTGTTTATGATGAGTTTTTGCTGCTATTCCCAAAAGGTGGATTCCTTTTTTCCATATCGTTCCAATAAAGCTTTTGCATTTATTGTCTAAAGCTTAATAATGCAATAATATCAAATTATCAATTCCAAATAAAAATCATTTGTCAATTTGGACATCTTGCAATTAGTCCTAATGAGAATATACTCTTTCAGATACTGTACACGGAGAATAATGAGAATCATGAGGACAGCTATTCGGCAGATCGTGAAGTTACCAAAACATTCAATCCGGAAGCGCAATGCTTTCGTCCCATCGATGCGGTAAACACGACCATGAATAATCTGAGCTTAAGCCCCAAAGCATTGCCATTGCCATTGGCATTGCCATTGCCGTTGCCATTGCAGATGCCAATGACGACAACACCAGCTGCTGCTGCCGCCGCCGCCGCTGCAGCTGCTGCAGTGGCAGCAGTTGCTGGCTCCTCGCCGCATTCGGCTGCGTCAAGTTCCTCGCCCACATATCCACATCATAAGGGCAGCCCGAACCCAAATGGCAGTGGCGCCAGCGGTGGCAGTCTATCAGGTGCTGTCAATAACAGCAACAATGTGGCTGCCACTGCTGCTGCCTCTGCCTTTATGCAGCGCGCCGCCCAAGCACCACTAACATTCACCACGGCTACCTTTGCTCAAACCAAATTTGGCAGCACCAAACTTAAGACTAGCTCCAAGCGCACCAATAGGTAAGCAATGCCAATACCCAGCCCCTCACCCAATGTAATGCCAAAGCTAATAAATGTTTTCTTATTGAGCAGCAGCTCCTACCGCATGTCCCCCACTGAATTCTCCAACTATATCAAGCAACGTGCCATGCAACAGCAGCTGCATCATGGCCACAATGGGCTGGCTAGCCAAGCTGGTGCAGCGTTTGGAGCGCTAGACGCCGTATCGCCAGCACGCTCACTCTCACCTAATCCTCTAGCGCTGGGCGCAAATCCAGGCAATTCTGCTGCTGCTGATACCTTCTACTATCCCAACATTGCCATGGGCTTGTATTCGCAGTTCAACAGCCAACGCAATCTCTTCGAGCCACATTTTACTCCCGATGCAGCCGGCCTGAGTCTCTACGGTAACAATGCCGCCGCCGCGGCTGCTGCTTCCACTGCTGCTGTGAGCAGCAATAAATTCAGTGCCTATATGGAGCCCTGTTACTATGCTAATGGACATGCGGGCAATCCACAGCAGCAGCAGCACTACGAGCAACCTGGCAGTGAAAATGTGTTTGGATTAGATACTGACTGCAGTCTGGTTAACACCGCTGGTTTGGAGGAGGCCATCAATGCGGCAGCTGGCGTAGAGATCTCCTCGCCGGACAGCAGCCCCATTGGCACGCCCACTGACGTTGCCAGTTTGGAGACAGTAGCAGCAACAGCTACAACAACAACAACAACAACAGCAGCAGCAGTAGCATCATCACCAACCACAGCTACAGATACACCGCCAGCAACACCAGCAGCAACCACAGCAGCTGCAACTACTACAGTTGGTGGCAGCAATCAGGAGACAACTGCTGCTGCTGCTACTACCAGCAACAATAAAATCATTGATGGTCTTAACTCATTCTACGCTGCCGGGTCCACCTATCAGCAGTTGTTGGTTGCCAACTAGAAGACTCCGAACAGCAGCAGCATCGACTGCAGCAGCAGCAGCAACAACAACAACAGGGCCACAAAAAAACGCAGACATAAACAGAAAATCACTGCAAGCAAACAATTAAAGAAATACTAGTAACAATTTATAAACCAGAGAGTACGGAGAGCAAGTGCTTACCAAAGGAGAAAACAAAATCATAATACAAATTATAACTGTAGCCATTTAAACACTAGCCTCGAACCCGACAAACTCATGTGTATCAAAAGCAAAACAAATGTGTGTACAAAACGATTATAACAACAACTAGAAAAGCAATTCAAATGCATGTACTCTACTAAAAAAGCAAATTGTAACTCTCTCGCTATCTCTCTCTCTTTTTCTCTCCCTTTCTCTCTCTCTGTCTGTCTGTCTGTCTGTCTCTGCCTCGTCTCGGCCTCTGTCTCCAACTCACGCTGTGAAGCGTCAAGCGCATATTTATTTTGTTTTTCAGTAAGGAATTGCTTTCAACTATAAACGTTTGTATATACATATTTTAGGCGTATATAACATGATGAAAAACAAATGTTGAAAGAATTTTAGAATTTCAATAATTAAAAAAAAAAGCAAAAAAAAAGTTTGTTATATTTTATTATGTTATCAAGCAAATGAAAACAACCCTGACATTAAGTTTTTAATTAGTATTAACTTAAAACATAAGTTCTTTTTATATCAAGCAAAACAAAAAAGTTTTTAAAATCTAACACACAAAAATCTAAAACTAGAAATTTTAGACAGCATAACGTGCATACCCTAATTACCAGCAATGTTAAATTACTTTTAATTTTTATACAACTGCAAAGTTTAATACTAATTAAATAATTTCCTTAAATATCTTAAATTATTTTCACAGTGCTTGATGTTTTTATATAAATCTGTTTTTTTTTTGTATAAATATAATTAACATTTTTCTTTTTTTTTTTTGGTATATGCATACTTGTTGTCTAGATTGTTGTTGAAAATATATCTTTGTGTGCTAAATGTGTGAGTGTATTACTATAAATTTGACTTCAAATTGTTGTTCTCTTTAATTTTTTTTATATATTATATGTACATCTATTTTTATATGAACATTTGTAATTTTTATAAAAACAAGAAAAACAAAACAAGTATAAGCAACAAACAATTTTATACTTTTTATACGGGCTTACCTGGAAAAAATAAATACCTTGTGCTATATAAATATTTACTTTAATTTTCCAAAGTAAAAAGTGAAACATAAGATGAAGATTTGTGAATCAAAGAAGCATTTTTCATTACATGTTGTGTATACATATATACAAATATGTACATATGTGTACTTATTAGCTGAAACAAAATTGAAACACACAAATATGTCTGTAAATATTTTGTTATATCAAACAGACATGTATATGTATAAATGTACATACAAAATTCCCAAATTGAAATTCAAAAAATATAACAACAATAATATGAATATGATATTTTTCGATAAATTTCAAAACTTACTTGCAATGCGAATATATGTGTGTGTGTGTGTTCTCAAATTTGTTAATTTGTATGTTTTTTGTTTTTTTTTTTTTAATATTTCTGAAAATTATTCGAATATGTACCTACCACATACATATATAAAATGTGTGTATCTAAACTTACCACTGACGAAAAGAATAAATAACACACAAAAAAAAAAACATCTAAGTACCTTGAGCAAGCTTCTTACTAAACACTACTGTGATCGTGATCGTAAGAACGCCAACGCTTATGCGTGACAAGTTCGTGGCAACTAATTGAATTTGGCCAATAAATCGACAGTTTTGATCATGGTAGTACCAGAAACGTACCTACTATAAATTAATATATGTATATGTATAAATGTGACGCAAAAAGCGAAGCGAAGCAGCAGCAAAAACTTTTAGATTGTACTAAACAAATGTAAAAAGCATGACATTTTGTACTTTTATATGCATATACATATGTATGCATATATTTATTTACATGTATATATAATTTTGTTTCAACAAACTCTCAATGTTTTTAAGTACAAGAAAAGAAAAACAAAAACTAATCTTATTGCATAACCTCTATTTTTTTGTTTTTTTTTTTTCATTTCTTAATGCTATAAATGTGTGTTTTCTATGACAAGAGTAATTCTACTCCATACATAGCCACCAAAATTATAAGTCATAGAGTACATGAGTCTATTAGACAGACAGAACGCTTATGATAACTGAACTAAAAATCAATTAACAATCCATGTATGTGTGTGTGTTTGTTTGTATGTTAAAAAGGCTCAATTGATAAATAAGCAATACATTTTATACATACACATATGTATGTATGTATATATCTGTGTGTGCTACATACATATGAATGTATGTAATTATCATTACATATGTATTAGCACCTCCAACTTCCAATTGTGATAATCAAATAAATGTTGTAGTATGTACATATGTATATATAAATATATATGTATGTATGTACATTTATATAAACACACACACACACATGCATGCAAAGAAATATAAGCGTTAGACCCACAGATGTCTTTAGTTTATAGTTAGAAACAAATAAAATCCATTTATAATGACGTCTACCTACCAACAACAACAAAAACCACAAACAATAACATTAATAATATATAAACATTAATAGATTTAACTAACTGTAGCTTTAAGCACGGTCATAATAAAGTTAAACAATATATAAATTTAAAAAATTATATACAGAACTACCAAAACAAACAATACAAACAAAATTAAATCAAAACAAATTACAAATAATTATACATATACTTACATATATACATGCATAAAACTGAACATCAAAGTTAGTGTAGCCATAGTAGTGTGCACTCGATAAGTGCATGTGCGTGCTATTAATTGTTTTATTGAATTAACATAATTTTTAAGCTTTTACACTTATTGAGTGCACACTGTACTTGCATACAAGTATCTCCAGCTGTATTTAAAGGACTTTAAGCTCACTACAAAAATAATCCTAAACTATACAAACTGCTTTTTATACCTCAGACGTCTTTCTATATGAATATATGTATGTATGTATGTATGTGTACACTTCAATGAACAACCGGAAATAAGCCCCACAGCATACATACGTATGCCTTAGTTACCTAACTAGAATAACGTATAACAATTTAATAACAACAACATAAATACATATATGAATTATAAAACACAAACAAAACATAAACAAAACTTGTTACATACTATATACATATACGTATCGTAATTGTTTAAGTAGCTAGTTGAACAATTTATTTAACGATTGTATCTTGTGTGTATATTTTAGATAACTTTCAATTCGAATTGCTTACCAGAAACATCTAAATGTGCATTACCAATACCTACATATATATTTATGTATTTGTATATGTGTGGAATTTTTTTCAAAACAATTTTTGAAAACCTTTTCCATAAAAAACAAAAATTAAAAAAAAAATTTAAAAGAAGATTGACAAGCAAATAAATAGTGTAAATCAAACCAATGCTTAGAATAGACTTATGTATGTACATATGTACATACATATGTATGTATGTATACATACATCATGCATAGACTTTTATAAAAACATACATGTGCAGTACATACATACATACATACTACATACTTTACTGTTAATGCACAGACTCCTAATGATTAAGGATTCAAGCGTTTAGGATTAAATTTTCCCATTTGCGACTGGATCATAGTTAAAATTATATAGATAGACATATGAATGTTAGTATTTCTTACATTTTTTAAAACTTGTCATTAGGTACATATGTGTCTGTGTATTTGTGTGCAGCAACAACAACAAGAACAAGATTATAACAACAATGTTTGGCAACTATGTATGTATGTATGCTTAGCAGTACAAAAACACTAATTTATAAATAAATGCATATCAATAAATACAATAAATTGTACATACATAAATAACATACACATACACCCACATGCATACATCCGTTTAAGACTTTAAGTGCTTCATATGTACATGCATGGACTTACATACCTACATATGTATATATGTATTTGTATGTACATTAAGGTTAGCATATAGAAAATATTCAATCAATTAAAAAAACAGCAAACAACATAAGTGTACATAAACTTAGAGTTAATTATAATTATATAAATACATACATGTATTATGTATAGCAAAGTAATAACTTCCATATTGAGTATTTTTCATATTACCTTTAATAGAATATAAATTATCGTATTATTCAAAAATAATAACTATTGTGTGTATTCTGTTTTCAAATTGAAAATGGCGCTTATGATCGGCGACTGACAGTTTGGTGCCTGCTACGGGCATTCTAGAATAGAACAGTGCTGAGCAGAATACTGAAAGGCAGTGCTGGCTAAGTACTCAGTTAAGTGAGCAAATCTAGCAATGCAAAAACAGCAGTCAGTAATGCTTTGTTGTTATTATTCGCTATTTATAAATTGAAAGTCTAAGATAAATAGGGAAAAACGAAATTTTAAAGATCAGAGAATCTCTTTATAACAGAATTGTCTGGAAATCGGCCACTGAAAAAGGATGCAAGCATATTAAATGATCGTTACAATGGGGGTTCAATACATTTTGGATGTACATATGTTACATCCAATTAAATAAAAAATCGTCAATAATTGTTTCTATTTAACCAAATTTTATTGAGAATCTTATTTAACCTAGCTTGTATTTATGTATATGTATGCTTACACGGTTTGATTGGAATGTTTATTTTGTAAGTGTAGTAGTTGTATTAATACTTATTCGATATTTTACTTCATGATACTCGTGACAATTACCTTATCGCAAACTGTCATCTCTATTTTTGTTTTTGTGTGAATTTCTGGGACGACAGCTAAGCTACTGGTTGCCACTTCCAACAAACTTTAAAAGAATCGTTTAATAGTCAAAATATATTAAATTTCGCAAACGAAAATGTCTGAAGAAAAAAAGGTAACTATAATAATAAAAAAGAATAAGCAGTAATAAATGGTAAATGAAATTATATATTTGCGCGTACTAAGCCGGTTGCTGTACAACATTCACGCGCGCAGATATACAGATGTATGCATGTGTACATGCTGATGTACATATAGCGTACACACTGCAAAAAATGTTATTATTCACTTGCAACGTGTTTTAAAAACTATTAGTTTATAAATACATTCATATACCTATTGAGTATGTGTGTTTTTCATGCGCTTTAAATTGCATTGTGTAGAAAGCCGCCATTTTCATTGGACTGGAAATGAGAATGGATCCTAACAATGCAGAGTAACTAACAATCAACCCTATACACATGTACTTGCATCCATATGTATGTATGTAAATATGTATGTATATGCATATGCTTTCTTGTACAAGCCCTAACCACTATTAATTGGTACGCTAATGCTTCTTGATAGTGTAACTATCAATAACTATGTTAAGTTTATCTAATTATTGCACATGCATGTTGATACTTTGTAAAAGTTGAATTTAATTACCTTAAACCACACACCAAATATTTTTGAATAATATTAAGTGGTACGGCAACACTGTTTTTCAAATAATACTGAAAAAGAAAACAATTCACGAATTATTACAAATTTACGGTCTTTGAATATTATTATGGCACGTGGCCATCCAGTTTCTGAACAAGTTCGATCAATTATGGAAAAATTCGACATACATAATATAATCCAAGGTTATGTTGATTTTGTCTCGATTGCATAAACATAGAATTGGTCCAAGAGCTTGTGTTGACTGATGGGAAAAACAGTTCCTAAAAATTCTTATTCGACTTGGGGGGGTTATAGGACGTTGAATTCGTTAACGGATTTCTTAAGAAGTTCGTATCCCAGTAATTGAAGTTTCGGATTTCGCGTCAGAGAACGCAGATTGTATTCCCGTTATAGATATTTAGTATTTAATATGTTAAGTATATTGCTTCACCCTTGTACCGGATTTCGTAAAGTATGCTGCGACGGACTTTAATTTTCAAATTTTCCCTTTTTTTTTATACATATATATACATTTATACATATCGACGCATTTCCGCGAAAGTATCGTATGTTAAAAAACCAAACTTTACAGGAAAGCGTTTAGAATGATTTATTTCTGGTGTAGCCTTGAACAAAATCAAGGAAGTAAATCATTGTATTTTTATACCTATAGAGAATGTCATTCTAATATTTATCCAGATTATAAGAGATATGATTTAGAACAAGTTTGCATCAAAATCTCAATTTCGAAAAAAGCGACATACGATACTTTCGCGGAAATGCGTCGATTTATAACCTGCTTATTTCCTTATATATATGTAATTACCTTTTTTTTGAAATCTAAAATCGTAATTAAAAAATTTACCCAAACATTTATAGAAGCAATTGAAAGCAACCCTACCAATGAATGGTGATTAGGGCGTTAGTGTATAAGTATGTATTTACAATTTTCTAAAATATTTTTGTATTATAGACTGAAACCGAGCACATCAATCTAAAGGTGTTGGGACAGGATAATGCTGTTGTGCAGTTTAAAATCAAGAAACACACGCCCCTACGAAAGCTGATGAATGCATATTGCGATCGTGCGGTAAGTCTACATTTGTCACAATTGAGGCTATTAATATTAATTAATATATTAATTCAAATTAGTGTATAAGTGTATATATAACTTGTTTAAATCTAAACGACCTATTATAATGTTTATTCTGTTTTTTTAGGGACTTTCAATGCAAGTTGTACGCTTTCGTTTCGATGGACAACCGATCAATGAGAATGATACTCCCACTTCACTGGAAATGGAGGAGGGCGATACGATTGAGGTGTATCAGCAGCAAACTGGTGGATTTACTAAATCATTCATAACTGTATATTAGTTAAAAATAATTAAGCGCATAAAAATAGTTGATATTTAAGTCTAATCACAAAATGAATACATATGTAGCTGTCGAATCATAATTTTCAATTTTATGTTTATAACTCTAAAATTCCCAATAAACACTATTTAAGAATAAAAAAATAGTATCAGACGTCGCTTTTGGTTATTCTAATGATAATCCTAAGTCAAATTTATTCAATGCCTAAAAAAAATTACCTTAATTTGTTTTTCCAAAAGATTACAATAAATTATAAGCATTTTATACTTTGCACAAGATTAGCATTTATTTCTAAATAAATGTAGTATTACGTAACTAATTTATCACTAAGCTGCCTAGATTTATATCCTCTGGCGCATCGTTTATGACAAAGTTGAATTTGAATGTATTGCCATTGTTGCCTAGAAGATTGCTGTTTAACGACGTTGCATCTACTTTTGACTGGTCCTTGAGGGCTATAGGAGAATCAGTGTTGTCTCCAATTTTAGGCTCCGAAAAGTTAAAGCGAAAATCCTTCCCACTGGTAAGAAGTGCCGATTTCTTGACAAAACTAGATGTTGGTGTTGCTGATGTCGGTGTAAATTTGATTTCTTTTGAAGCTGAAATGCAAATACATGTTGTACTTTACATACTTTAAAGCAAGATGCAAGATATTGCTTGACTTTTCTTACCAAGCAGCATTTTTTTTTCCTCCTGTTGCATCTTTGAGCGGTAATCCCCCAATGCTAACTTCATCACTTGTCGTTTCTTAATAAGGGGTGCTGTTTGGCTTGTTAGCGTTTTCAAATTCTTAGACGTGTCTTCCGCTTTAAATGCACCGGTTTAATAAGTATTTACAGCAAGTGTTGTAAATCTAGCTTTGGACTCACCAATTTTTTGACTTAGCTTGCCACTGCTCAACGCCGTTTGCAGCTGTTGCACACACCAGCATAACTCTACCTCGAACTGAATATCATTGTCCCCATCAAATACTGCCTTTTTCGCAACGGGTTGTATTGGCGGTGGTTTGTTTATAGATTTAGCTGTTTTTCTACGGTGCATGTTTATTATATGCGGTGCATGTGCGCTTAGATTAGAGATGGAGAACAGTCGATGGCACTATCGATGGCTGGGCGCAATCGAGGTACCATCGATGGGAGAAGACAGACGATAGTTCTTTGTAAATATTTATGTAGGTCGACATTCGCTGGCTATCGATGGCACCCACTTTCGATAGTTCTCACCTCTTTATAGTGCAGGTTCTTTCGGGAACGAACGAACGAACAAGATTTACTTTCTCACTCAAATGAACGAACACGAACTGGATTATTTTATTATTTTTAAATTGTTAAATGAAATATGTATCCATCGATATCATTAAACGATGAATAATAAAATCGAAGGAACAATTCAAATCAGTAATTAAAAACGAACAAACGAACTTATTGAGTCAATTAAATGATGCTCAACCATCGAAAATCGAAATATTAAATCAAACACATCCATAAATATATTGTTTTGGTTGAAAGGCACAGTGGATAACAGTGTGTTTGAGTTTATATAAATTATCGTAACACCGCCACTTTCCATCTACCCCATTGTTCTGTTTCGGGATGCAATGGTCGTATTTTCATCCATGCTTTCAGTTCAACTTATCAACCCCATTTAAAATATATCAAAAACTTTTTATACACTAAACCATGATATCATAAGCTGTTTTTAATTAAAAAATCTGTAATAAAACTCTTCTAGTTCATCGATATGTATTGTAACTAATCGATAGATATTAAAGCAACTGTCTACAATTGTGCTGCAGCCCTGGTTTGTGGTAACGTGTTTCCGTTTCTCCTCCGGTTCTTTCTTTTTGACAACGACAGCCGACTAAGGTGGGTGTGTTTATTTTGCAGAGTTTTTTTTTGTTGTGGAAAATTGAAAATAATATTTTTATTTACATTTGCTCAGAACCTTTGTCGCTTAAACGTTCAACATGGTTGCAGTAAAGAAACAGGTAAATGTTTATTTGCGCTATTATTGCTTTGCACAATTGATTTAACCTCAAACATTCGCACTTGCAGAAGAAGGCTTTGGAGAGCACCAATGCGCGTCTAGCGCTGGTGATGAAATCCGGAAAGTACTGTCTGGGCTACAAGCAGACACTGAAGACCCTGCGTCAAGGCAAGGCCAAATTGGTGTTGATTGCTAGCAATACCCCAGCTTTGAGGTGAGATAGAGAGAGAGAGAAAATGATTGAGTTAATGCTACAGAGAAGTAGATTTCCATAACGTGATGCAAGTATGTTGTTGTTGTTGGAACCATATGGAGTCTGGCTGAATGCTCTGACTGAGAAATATGATTCCAATCGAATACGATTCATGGAAACTATGGAGTAGCATATATAGTCATGAGCAGCAGCCACCGCACAAAAGACGTCCATAATTTGAACTCCACATGGTTCCACTAACGACACGATCATATTTATAAATATATATGGATACTTGGCGGTAAGGAAGTAAACTTGTTTAATAATTAATTAGTTTTCATTATATGATGATGTTTTGTAATGCCGATAGTTTATGACGAATTTCATTACTAGAGACTCTTTCTGAACGCTTTACAGTTCTGCTCAAGCTCTTTTATTTGTGAACGTTTGAATAATGAATATTTACTTTGCAGGAAATCCGAGATTGAATACTACGCCATGTTGGCCAAAACTGAGGTCCAGCATTACAGTGGCACCAACATTGAGTTGGGTACTGCCTGCGGTAAATACTTCCGTGTGTGCACCATGTCCATCACAGATCCTGGAGATTCGGACATTATTCGTTCTTTGCCAGACAATTAAATAGTTAAGCACTTATAATTATCTGCAAGAAAATATAAAAAAATTTTCCGGAATTTAGTTTGTTTCTAATATAAAGCATATGGGGGAACTTTTACAGGGCTTTGGTACTGATGTCAACGATGACGATAACTTTTTGCGATTAATTTGCCACACATCGCTAAAGCTGTTTTAAATAGTTTCAAGAGGCTTTCGCTCTTGCAGAGAATTTTTTGCTAGTCAAATATAGTATAAGTAAGCACGAAATGTCTTCAGAATATCTCAGTGGCTACCACATACCCTTGGTAGCCTCTGTTGCGCCACAACCAGTCATTGCGACGCCTACGTCCGAAGCGTCAATAAACAATGTGAATCGCTTTTTGTCGCCTGGAAAGCCCATTGAAACCATAGATGCCACTGTTATTGCTGCTGTTACACAGCGTCCACAGAAGCGCAAGCTATCCCAAGAGCCTTGCACTGAGGGCAGCAAGCTGATTTTTTTTTCGGGACGCGATGAAAGCTATCCGGCGGAACTGAATAAACTAATAGAGCCATTGTCCTGTCAGTTATGTAAGACGCAGATGACATCAATGAAGTGCGCCAAGGATCACTACGGCTCCAAGGCACACGATCGTCATATGAACGCCTGGCTTGCCAAGAACTACACCGAAATGGGCCTGGAGACGCCGCCTATCAAGCGACTTCTTAAGGAAGGTCCCATCGGACCAAACGCGTTTCACTGTGAGCTCTGCGACTTGCCGCTAACTTCAGCAACACATGCACGACAGCACTATGCTGGTCGCAGGCATCAGCTTGTGCAGCAAAAGCGCTCCAAGCCATCTGGTGCCGGTTACTTCGATGCGGAGAACAAATGGGTGCGCACGGGCACCAAGGCAGAGCCAAAAGTGACAGACGATGGTCGCTTTGGCATTGGAGAACTATTCATTCAGGCTTCGAAGGAGCACCAGCTGATTAATACCAAAGAAACTAACAATGGCCAGCCATTGGATGAGGGACTCCATTGCAAAATATGCAAAATCAGGGTATCATCCAAATCACAAATCCAAATGCATTTGGATGGCGCCAAGCATCAAAAGAATCTACGGAAACAGCTGATTGATCCTGATGCCACCACAACCAAAAACAATCAAGCAGCGACGATACCAGCAGGAGACTTAATCGCTAGCAAAGCTCAACCAGAGGCAGACAAAAAGATTGATGATCTTCCTATGTACCGCACGCCGTCTGGCTCTTATTATTGTAAGCTTTGCAACATGGCTATGAATCATATAACTATCCTGCAACAACATTTGCAGGGAAAAAAGCATTTAAAGAACATGCGACAACAGCATGAAAAGACAACCAACTAAATACGTAAACATGAAATTCTATAAATATAAAATTTGTGTATACATCTGGGAAAGGAAACTACATTTTTGTTTTCATATGAAAACTCTTTTTTTTACATTTAAAACACAAACATATTTATTTAGAAATTCCAATCAAATCACTTCATTTTCTGTTTTTTTGAATCTTTGAACTTAAGTATACATACATATATATGTTTACATATATATGTATATCTATCTACTTAGTAAACTGTTTTTCTTTTTCGAAAACAAAATGCACGTTTATCCTAGCGTAAAGTGTAAGAAATTCAAAAAATCAACAATACAGATTTACAACAATTTAGGGCTCTCAATAATTCACAGCAGTAATATAAAAAAAATTTAATTTGTTGGCTTCATAACCAAGCTTAAGACAGATTTAACAGTTTGACCATTGTGCTCTATTGTGAGGGCGAGAACTCAGTGGGTGCCAGCACACGGCAATGCATTTCCCTTATCAATGGCACTGTATAAGCAACACACTCATCCCAGCCAGGGGAACGCCAAGCTGCCTCTCTGGTCTCCTTGCGGTCTTGCAGTGACTTATAACCTTCACAAAAATGAAGCCATAAATTAGTTTGTAATATAAAAGTTTCTATGGCTTTATAAACATACACCATATATGATGCACATTGTAGAGTCGTCCGATCTGTGAGAAGAAACCAGCAAAGGCTTCATTGTTATGCTTACGGAAGTTTATGGCGCGCGCCCAGTTGTTTCCCCATTCAATCATGGTGCCAGGTGTCAGGCGATATGATCTATATGACAAACAAAAATTGTAAGCATAATTTATGAACTAATACCTGTGCTTGGCTTAGCAAACTTGCCGCATTTCGTATATATTCTTGCCACTGCGGCTTTCAATTTGTGGCCAATAGCTAAATGCCAATAGATATTGCAAATGTCTAGATCTTAAAAACTTCGAACGCTCATTCATGAGCTTCAAGTATTCGGGGTCATGCCACAAATCCTCTTTGGCTTGATCAATTTTTTCAAAACCTCCTGTATATTTCCATAAATGCAAACACTGATCCATATCGCCAACCTGCACAGTCCAGGATGCAACTAAATTACAGGACAAGCTTGTCTTCTTCTCATTGATTAATGCCACGGTGTTTTTACTAAACAGTTTATGCATATTATTAGTAAATTTCTATTGAATGTTGAATACTTTTTGCAACTTACTAATTATCTAAGTAATTACCCATTGAATCGGGTCGCACATTATGCGTGTGTAGTGCGTATATAATTTCCTTATCGCTCAACATGCGACTGTGCGATTCCTTGGTTGCCTCAATTTTTCGCACCATCAGCTTGGAAAACCATGATTCTGAATCCTTACAGGTGGCAGTTGTTGAAAGTGTCCTACGGTCACGAATCAACAGGTTTCAATTTATACCGGCAAGCGATAAAAACACAATTAGAAATTAGACCTAGCACAAGCTAATGTTCTTAACTTACCGCAGAGCAATGGGGCCGGCATTGGTTCCTACAGACAAGATGTTACGTGCATTCAACATGTTTCACTTAACCGACGGATGATACCCCGTTTGCTATGGGAAAATCACTTGCATATTATTGTATATGTATGTATGTGTATGTATGCATGCATATGTATGTATTTGTTTGTTTTTTAAACCGTTCTCTTATCATTCCAGGCGATTCTTAATTTATTTTTGTATTCAGTTTACTTTTTTTTTCATGCCCTCGTGTACTTTAGTCAAGGTGAAGTCAGAGTCAGCGGCACAAACAAGTGGCAACAGAGTATTGCTTGTTGCTTTTGCAACGATAATTGTTGCTAATACCAATAATGCTTAAAGTATGCATACAACGTATATTGCAAATCACATTTGTTTATTACCAATTCTAGCTACTTACTAAAATAAATACATACATATATTTAAGAGTAAATACATATATGCAGCTGTTGATACATATAAATAAATTGTATGTACATATATATGTATGTATGTATGTTAAAAACTGCGGATATGAAAAATGTATTGAACATACAATTATTTTAAATTTAACATTAAATTTTTACCCACCTGTTATGCTTGTAAGAATTTTATGTCTGTGGAAAACTAACAAATTATATTAGTAAGTATATTCGGCTTTGAAATGAAATGCCAAATGTTTCTATGCATTAAAACAAAATGAAAATAAAAATGTGTTGTTTTTATTGTAATCAGCGTGTGAATGACAGTGTGTCAATTCCAATTGGAGTATACAATGCTTACGTTTGACTGCGAGTATCATCCAAGGCTTTGGTCTAATTCTTAGACCTTTTGTCTGCAAGCGTTTGGCGCTTGAATTTAAAAAAGAACTAAATTACATTTTTAAGCATTTTTAATTTTATCCGCAAGGAGTTCGGCAGAGTTTAGTCCAGTATCAGAACATTCGCCAGTGTCACTTTCTAATGAAATTACAATAACAATTACAATTACATATGAGCATGAGATTTGAGGCGTGAACAGTGAAGAGTTCGAAATCTCAGAGCGTGGCTTTGACATTTTTCCTATTATTTACACAATTTTCCCAGCCACCTGCTCCTGATCTTCATATGTTCAATTTGACAAGATCCAATAAATACTAATTTCATCCAGATCCTCAAAAAGGTCTCAGGAGTTAATCTATTTTCATATATAGAAAAAGCTGTTTCTCGGCTCTTCAATGGACTTTTTTCCGTAGAGTGTACTCTGAAACGATTCAATGAGGGATGCTAAAGGACATCGAATCTTTTCTTTTAGTTCCAAGAACAGAAAATTTGTTGTTTCTTTTGCTATTTGCTTGTAACATTTTCATGGGTGTACCTGTATATATTCATAGGCAATTCGATAGATTTAGTCGCAGCAAACACACGTTACACACGTCTATATTAAAAGCTTAAGTGCTAAGAGCTCCTAAGATGTACATATATCCGATCAATTTGAAAATTTTCTTCTGGGATATCGACTCAGATCTAAAATGAGCGCACATGGAAGAAGATCAGACAGGCAATTACGCTCAGAGGGAACTAAACCACCCACAGCTGAATAGGTATTGGTAGTGATATTTATGAAGGTTTTACTTTAACTATACACATACTACTATATACCATATGATCTTAAAAATAATACAGTAATCAAAATGATGTGCAATAATTGATGATACGGCTGATGCTCCGCGACTTTTGGGTCAGTCCACTGAAAAATCATTCAATATTACTCGTTATAATCAAGTGCATACAAATTATGACAACATACAATTCATTGCAATTTTATTTGATGGAACGGGAACTCAAAAATATAAATATTTCGTAATATATATGAATACTTGTAACTTAACTAAGTGATGTACGTACATATGTATGTATCTACATATGTAAGTAAATTTATATAAATTAATTTGAATTGATTAACTATACATAATAACAATATAAAGAATTGGGCTAGCACAATGCATAATTAATAGGTGTATATGTGTGTATTTATAGTAGATGAGTACGACTTTTTAAAGTAAATTTGATTTTTGATTTTAAGGTTAGCTGAGAACCTTAAATACTGGAATGTTACAATATTTACAAACATACAAATTGCCAAACCACACAATTAGATGTATTCAATGTAAGTGAGAGTTAAACTTTTACTTACATACAATAAAAAAAAACAATAATCCTAACTTATATGAATGAGTATATTTATTTCGACAACAAAATTAATGTTTAACAAATCTAATTTGATTTTGTACAAAAATTTTTTATATAATGTCTTCAAAAAACTTTTCGATTTTCAATTTTAAAAAAATGATATGCAACTAAGTAGATACCAAAATAAATGCAGTTTTGTATGTATTATATAAATTTATATATATGTTATGTGTACTGTTGTTAGCATTCGCACAGAAATTGTTCGGGAGTTTTTTATATTGAAAACTTACGGTTTCGGCATTCCGATCTATTGACATTTATTTTATGTATATATGTATATTATGGTATGTAATTTGGCATGTGTGCATCAAGCATTCACACTGAAATTTCTCGGGAGTTTTTTTATATTGAAAATTTATGGTTTTGGCATTGCGCTCTGCTGACATTTATTTTACGTATGTAAATATGTATATTATGGTATGTAATTTGGCATGTATGCATCAAGCAAACATAAGTTTTATGTTCGAAATCAAAGTACGCTGAAGAATATTAAAGCCAAACATGAAGAGAGTCAGGCCCCAGTACAAAAGTTTCACATTCGCTGAATTGTGTTGAACTGCAGCAGGTAATTCGCCTGAAGAACAAAAACAAATGAAATGTTATTAATAACTTAATATTGGTATTGAAGAATGCTACTCACCTGTCAGCACTTGAACCTGCACTATGACAGTAAAGAGGCGACCAAGCGAGCAAGAATAGTTGCCACTATCCGAAATTTTAGCATCTGTTACCGAAATGCGACTATTGAGCCATTTATCGGAAATACTAATACACAAATATATTATTGCATATGTACATACATACATATCTATATATTAAACTGTTCAAGCTACTGCTTGTCCTTACCTGAACCGTCGATTAGTAAGTGCGTGCAATGGCTCCTCATCCTTAGCCCAGGTGATAAAATTAGTGAAGTATTTTTCCAGCTCTTGACTGGAATATTTATGGGTTTGATTTGTGTCGCCAATCAAATTGAACTCCAATTCGCTATCATTTAGTTTCAATTCAGTTGACTTAAGAATAGTGTAACGTTCCTTTTGAAAAAAATTCCGTGATATTTGGCACTGCAAGTCGACGGTGCTGCCCGACTTGTAATAACGATCGCCCACATCTCGCTCATGTTCATCTATAATCCTTAAAGGCGGTTCTAGAAGACAACAAATAAAGCATAGATGATATTGTACCGTATGGTCGTAATCTATGGTAAATTCTTAGATGTTTTCAGCAAGAAACCATAGTTTAAAAATCAATTCTTGGTTCGTGCTTTTACAGTGGAGTGTTTTGGATGCGATCCTGACAAAATTTGTCTCGACACGCATGGTAAGACCAGAATTCTATGGAATCAATAGACCAAATGTCCTTAGAGCATAGCTCTCGTTAATGTAAGCTAAATTTCATGAATCGGCTCTGTTAAGATATATGTATCTAAAAAATATTGGTTAAATTCAATGTTTTTTTTGTTCAAATGACAAATTGGAATGTGATTTGGAAAAATGTTAAAAATAAGAAAGTGACACTTAAAATATATAATTAATTATTTTGTTAAAAATAAGCTAGCATTTCTTGGTATTTTCGTGCGGATCTCAAGAGGAACTGCTATAACATTTTGATCAAGGGTTTCAATTTTATATTATTGTCAGACATGCTTATCTACATATTATGTGATCGTCGATTCGAATACGCACCTAAAATGGTTAGATTTGTGGTGAATACACGTGGCGGATGCGTTGATACCTGGCACATGTAGATGCCTGCATCTTCGCGTTGAGTGGGATTAATAAGTAGACGCCAATTGTTGGGATATTGAAATTTAACGCGTATGCGTGGATCGCCACTATAGGTAACGTTGCCTACCGTTAGTAGGGAGACCTTCTCGGTGGTACGACGCACCCACATGACCTGAAAAGAGAAAGAGCTGGCGCATTTCTCTACAATCACCAACTCTTATAAGCTTACCGTCTTATCCTTAAGCATGCCCACGCGACAATTGAGCACCGCTTCTGTAAATAGATGCACTGCCGCCACTAGCGTCTTGCCGGGATCTATTGTATTTGTGGGCTCCTCAAAGAACGGCCCATAATGGTTCTCATGATGATATTTGTTGCGAAATGTGCGTGTACGATCCGCATCTCCAACGGCGCCGACTCCAGTCCAATGATTTCGAGTTCTTAATGAATCGATAGTCTGCCTTATAGTGCTTCTCGCATTCTTAGTTGTGGTCGTCAACTGACCAGTGGGCATCAACGTATTCGCGCTGAAAATTTTGATTGTTGTGCTATTGGCAATTGCTGTTGGCTGGTCGGTTTCACTGATGACGACAATTGTAGCTGCTGTGGCTGCCTTGCTGTTGTTACTTGCTGTTCTTCCAGTTGCTATTGTTGATTTTCGTATTGGTGTTGTTGTCGTTGTCGATGGTGGTGTGGTTGTTTTCAACTCGCTGGTTAACTGATATACTTGAGCATTTATGGATGTTTCGGCACTGCGATTACTATTCTGCTCATCAAAATAGAAACCATGCGTACTGTCGTTTACATATGGGGTGGATGTGCCCTCAATGCTGCGGCTGCTGCCTAGAAAATAAAAAAAGAGGATTGAAATGTAAGTCCAATATTATTTTAAATATGAATAAAAAATATAAAAGTTTCAAATATTAAATATTATAAGGAATGTAAAACTTGTACGTTAAAAAAATAAAACGAGACTTGCTAGAACCCATGTATTTACAGTTCATTTATTCCAAAAAGTAAGTTAATAGAAAATCAAATAGTATTCATAATAAGGTGCTTTATTAGAAAATTAACTGAATTAAAATGAAACTGGCGAAAGAAAATGCAATGAAGCTAGCTTAAATTAAAGTCAATAAAAGTAATAAATATATGTTTACGTACGCATATTAAAACTTAGTTTGGGGAATTTTAAAACAGAAAAGGGATAAATTTTTATATTATTAATATCATGGGTTGGCAATTCTAAAATGTTGTTAAAATTTCTGGAACAATAAAAATACATATAAAAGAAGCGACAAAAGCATAAGGAAATACAATTTAATAGATCCATAATTTATATAAGAACGTGGACTGTGACTTTCACTTCTGTATGCGCAATTAGGGCTTAAAATTGTTTACTTACCCAGCACTGAATGCGGTTGCAACCCAAACAGTAACACCGTAAGCTGAAGCCATATTAGAAAGGGACTTGGACTGGTCCTTGCACCAAAGCATGTATACAGTTTGTTTTGTGTTCTATGGCGTTGGGCGTTTCTTATGATAGCTGCTGTCGGTGTTGGTGTAGGTATTGGTGTTGTTGATGTTGTTGCTGTTGTTGTTGCGCTTTTAACTTTTAAACGCCTCATCCTTTGTGGGGGCTGACGTCACTGCTTGAAGTTGGCCCGTCGAAATCAGTTAACTTCATTGTTGTGCCCAAGCGCACACTTGGCTGACCATTAGCATTTGTTAGTAGTACTAAGTACTAGTCAGTGGGGGAGGCCGACTTGGTTAGTTCTAACTGCAAGGAAGCATTAAAACTTGTATTAAATTTTCGGCGTTTATTTGTCAAAACAAAAAGAATTTCATAAATTTCTTGTGGCTTTTATGGCTACGCTTCGTCATCGTAGTTTCATGTGCCTTATTGTTTCACCTTGGCCCCGTCACGCCCCCCACGGCTACACGGCTTGTTTGTCTCTCAAAATTCTTGCTTATTACATTTGCCCTCAGCTTACATTTCTACGTTTTTTCCACACTGAGTTTTAGCGGGCATTTTTGGGGCGTGGCTGTGGCTGTAGCTGTGGCAGAATGGGCGTCGCTTGTTTGCCCTTAGCTAGAGACATAATCACCGTAATAAATATTATATTAGTGAAGTTGTTGTTGATTTTCTTGTTGTTCTCTGTCTCTCGCTGACATTCTCATTTTGTGCCCTTTTCACGCTACCCTCGCCAGCATTAAAACTCACTAACTGGGTTGCTTGTAAGTCGTAAAAGTGTATCTACTAAAAATCTTAAAATAAACTCAATAAAAATCTAATTTTATTATTACTTGTTTTTGTAGTTTCATTTACGAAACATACTTACAGCAGTCCGAGCTCTGACTCATAAGCTCAAACTAATGAGTGTTCCCTATCAATTGTATTTAATATAATATAATTTAATTAAATATAATTCATTAAGTTGCTACAATTAAAGGCAATGAATCAATTGGAGTTTATTTCACACATTTATCTTCTTTGGATATAAACGAGGTCATATGTATGTGCACAGCAAAAATGGCAAAAGCTAGAGAGCTGAAAATTTCACACAAGTTTCTTATCTAAATTTATGGTTGTCAAACGTGGCTGATTTTGTATTTTCCACCGAATTGAATTCCAGTTTGGGAAAACAAATTCGAGTTGGGTTTTTTGAATGAAAAGTTGTACTAAAATTGTACTCAATTTACAGGATATTCAGAAACCTCGACTTTGTTGACGAAACCTGCTCGACTTTGTTGACATTGTGATTTCGTTATAAACAAGCAAAAATAATTTAAAAGACGCCCGGCACCCGCACCCGGGTCTACAACTATTTACTTGTACAATGATAACGAACGGAAGGCTTTAAGCAATTTACGTATTCTAATTGCATTTAAAATCAGCACAAAAACAACAGCAGTATAAAAAACTAACTCGTTCTGGCATTTGCTGCCAAGCAGGCGAGAGAGAGAAGCTCATTCAAACGAGCTTCATGACAACAGAGCTTTTTAAGCAAGATTTTCATATCTTATTGTGCACCCCAAGACTCCAACGCCCCCACACCATCCACAATAAAAACTGCCTAGTCGAGCAGCTTGCCAAGTCTTGGGCCTGACAAGCCCGAGCCCCAAGCCCCCAACCCTGGCGGCGACTTGAAGAAATTTTCTTCGCGTCTGTCACGTTTTTTTTTTTTTTTTTTTTTTAGCGTGCGGGCCGCTTTCTTTTATTTGCACAGAGTTCTGTATGCGACTGCGACATCAACTTTAGCGCCGGCTGTCGCTATCATTTGCTTTGCTTTTGCCTTTACCTGACTTTGGCTAACTAGCTCTTAACGCTTAAGTCTGTGTCTGCCTGCTAGCGAACAGCTTAACCCCTAGTCTTTCAGCGCCCAGTTTATTTTTTTATACTTTTTGCCATTTTTGGAGTAGGAGGTTTGAGAACGTGGGAGTTTGACTCGAAGTTGGAGTTGGTGTGGAGCGCTGCACCTGCTGTGCGCATTGCCCATTCGACTGCAAAACGTGCTTTGTTCTGCTTAGCACGCATTAGCCCTTCTAAATACATACATATGTATATACTTACGAATGCATATAGTATATACATATAGATATACATAATATGAGTACATATATGTAAAGTACATAGTACCTACATGTTTACAGGATATTGAGCTGACTGTGTGAAGAGAGCAGCTGCAATAAAAGCTGATATTTTATTAGAGTAACATTACAAAACATGCACATTTATAATATGCAATTAATTAATTGGTAATGAAAAAAACATTTTAAAATTCAAAACATGCACAATATTCAAATGTGCCTAGAAAGATGTGGAATGGGAAATTGGCAGCGGACTCCACAGTTTCAATTACAAAGTTATCGATAATAATTAGACTTATCGAAGAAAAAACAAAGTCGCTTTAACAGCCATTAACTTTTACTATTCGATTTGCAGCTCTCACTCGTTCCGTTTTAAAACACACACCCCCACACACACACACACATACAAATGTATGTATGTATGTCTGCGTACTCGCTAAGCCACCTGCTGTGTTGATTACGAAAAATCCTTAGCTTTCTCTTGCTCGCTGTAAGTGCGTGTGTTTTTTTTTCCAAGCACAAATTCAGATTAGAAAGTTCTTGAGATGGCAACAGGCGCTTGACATTTGCACATTAACCAAGACGTTGCCTCTAAAGTTAACTCTCTTGTAGCTACAACTGTATACACACATACATATATGGTGTGTGTGTGTGTGTGATGTGTGTGTGTGTGTGTGTGTGTGTGTGTGTTGTGTGTGTGTGTGTGTGTGTGTGTGTTGTGTGTGTGTGTGTGTGTGTGTGTGTGTGTGTGTGTGTGGGTGTATATGTGTGTTTGTAATTGCATGTACATATGTCTGTGTGCTTACACATACATAACACATGTCTAACGGCACTTGCATAATTCAGTTCATAAACTCGGTAAATTTATAATCAGTTAACTTTAAAATTCAGACAACAAAAGCAAATAACATTATCATAAATTCTCTCGTTTTTTGTATTTTTTCCCTTTTTTTTTTTTTTGCTATAATACTGTATCTGCATAATGACTTTTTGAATATTTGTATACAAAAATACATATATACATATACATGTAAAAACTTCAATTAGGCTCATAAAATAAAATACAGAAATTTGTTAATAATCTTTTATTTCGTGAAATATTGCATAGAACTCTTACAATGTGTCTAGTTTAGTTTTGAGAAGTGTGACTTGCAAAATGTCTGAGAAGTTTTGAAACTCAAGTGAGTAAAAAACAAATATATAGTTAAATTGTCACTTCCGCAAGAACGGCAAATAAATAAAAGCCATGGTGGAATTAATCTGTTTCTCAGAACTGCAGTCAACACTTACTTTTGCACTTGCTACAAAAAATTCAAAATTATTTGCAATATATTTGGCAACTGTGTCACTCATACTGATACTCATTTCACTCTCACTCTCCGATTGTAATCATGCAAAAGCTTCAAAGCCCTGGAGATCAAGCCATTGTATGTATGGTGCACCAGGCATTAGCTACATTAGACATCTGCTCATGGCCATATATGTAAGTATATAAATCAAGAAGGCTTCAATTGAAAATATACACATATATGTATATGTATATATAAATGCATGCATTAAAAAGTTTTGTACGGCAGCAGCTGCTACAAATATGAAATTTGATTGATTTCAAATTTATGATATTTATTATTTCCTTTGGAAATTTGATTAAATATTAATTCTCAGTAAAACGGCATTAAAAGCTCATTTGATACAGTTTAATAAAAATAACGATATTTTCAATATTTCCCACCAAGTCGTTTTTCAGCCCGTGCAGATATATTGGTCCAAGTTTTAACTAACTGCTTTAATTAGTTTACATAGCTGTCGTTGTTTAAGTCTCATTATTCGTTGTTTGTGCTAACGGCAAAATGTATTGAACCGGTAAAACAATTACATTTGCTGTCCACCCCACCCCTAAACAGGAAATTGTTTTTAAAAGAAAGGCAGACATGAACTGAACTGAACTGAACTGAACTGTCGGCCATTGATTAAATCAAATGTTTGCTATAAAAGGTGCACTCACCAACTACACGTGTAATGCATATTCCACAAAAAAAAAAGTTATTTTTTGACACACTTGGGCACTCAGCACTTGTTTGCATTTGCTTGTAAAAAAAATTAATAACAAACAAACAAAAAAAATGTTAGCAATATTTATAGAGCGCGTTTAGTCTTATTTGAACTTTTTTTTGTTTATTTTTTGTCAGTTTTATTTAAAAAATCTCAAACACACTACGCGCTGTATTCTTGTTAATGTTTCGCTCGTGTTTCTTATATCGCAAGTTCAGATTTTGTTGCTTAGCGTGCTGCCAGCACGTGGACATCGTTTATCCTTGAAAACAGTAATGAACTGTCGTTGGCAAAAATTACAGAGACATGGCCAAGCATCCAAATGAACAGCTTCACAGATTTTTTGTGCTCAAATTCTGCACACACTCAATTGTTCTCACTCAAAAAAACTCGCTCTCCCTTGTCCCAAGTATAGCCATTGTACTAAAACAGCGCTGTACTAAAGCAGCGTACTAAAAGCTTTGCTGCAGGCGCAGGAGAAGGGCTGAGTGAAACTCGCAATCAGTGTCGCGGTTTACTTGCAGCTCAAATTAAGCTGAAATGAGAGATTTCTGTTTTATTTGCTTGAAGTGCTGTTTGCAAATTTTAATAGCAAAATTAAAGGAAACTGTGAAGTGCTTTCAAACAACAGTTGGTCGAAAAGTAGACACAGCCAAGCAAAGTAGACTTTGCATACATTAACAATAATTTTACTAAACAATACAACAACACTAAGCACAACAACAGCTACAATTTTATACACACAGCTAGAATGTCTAAGCGCACTAAGGACGATGATGGACACCGACGCAAGAAGGCGCGTTTACGTTTCAGGAAATGTGTGCGTTCCGCCATTACCAACAATCAATGGGTCTCCGAAATGGAGGATCAGGGTGTGACCTTGAATGTCAAAAAAAATGTGGCCATGTTGGTGCGTAAAAAGCACAAGCCAGGCATACTAACCATGGCTGTAAGTATCACATACATATATACTGATAAGTAAGCATATGAATATAAGCCGGATTTACGCCCTAGCAAAAAAGTTTGTTAGCCACGGCGCACAGCACGCGCACCATTGAAGAGCGCAAGAAAATTTGCTCAATTGTAGCGCATTTGGGGTGCTTTAGTCAAGTACCACCGGTAAACATGCACATTTATTATAAAACTATAAACATGTATACATAAAGCATAATTATTAGAAAATACGTGCGCGTTTGGTGCCGCATTTGCTGTTTGTGCCCATTGCCGCGAATCGTCAGTTAATGAAGGAGGGCGACTTGCCTATATGTGTGTATTTTCTCATAAGCGGCGAGGTGGAAATGTCTAAAACTATATTAAACAAAGTAAGTGATCATGCTACGTAACGATTAGTTTAATCGAATGCACACATTTTTGGTTGAGATAGGTCACGCGACGTGTTGAAAATAGACCGGAAGCCATTTTGGGACCAGGTGATTGGATTGGTGATGTGGACATGCTAGAGGCGGAAATCCGCTCAAACTCTTATAAAACGATTTGTAAGCAGTATTAATAAGTGCCAATTTCTATGTATAGCTGTATATGGCTTTTATTGCTTAGCTCAATGTGAAATTCTGGTACTACAAGATGACGATTTTATAAGCATATTAGCGCCATATGTGCGTAAAAACTGGGTAGAAAAAAAACGTGCCATACAAGCGTTGAGCTATTTAAGTTTTATGAATGAATCGCAGGCAAGTTGAGCTCCGTTCGATTTCAGTTTCGACTTAACCCAACATTCTTTTCTACAGATTGTGAGCGCTTGTAAATTTGGAATTATACGTCAATATGATCCATTCGATACGATATATTCACAAGATAAAGAGCATTTACACCATGTTTATTTTATTTTAAGCGGCGAATGCGTGCTACTACAATGCCTATATATGAAGGTAGTTACATGTATCTTATCTCTTTACTCTTAGAACAACAACCAAACTCTATATTTTTATTGAAGATTACAAGTGTGAAAGGGGAAGTGCATTATGAGCTAAGCGAGTTCACTAATGATCAGAGCACTCATGTCTTGCTAGAGGAAAACAAATCCGATCTGGATATACGTGAGCTATTGCGCTCTAGCTCATCGTTAGATGAGCAGGGCATTAATAAAAAGAAACAGAAACGGCAAGCGGAGTTGCAAAAGATTGAAAAGCAATGTCTTCAATTTAAAGTCAAAGCAGTGGAGCCCGAAGAGGAGCAGCAGGTAAAGCGCCCAAGTGTTAAACGTCGCCGTTCATCGGTCAAGCATAAGGATGCGTATGAGAAGTTTATACGTCATGGTGGTGCGGAGGGCTTTATTGACATTGATGACGACGATGTGTATGTGGATGATGATGCAGGGCGGGCAAGCGAAGAAAGTCCTCGAGCCACTTTTCGTGTAAGCCAGGATATTGTAACCCGCGACACTTTAACCTCCAAGCATAGCCGAACGTCTCAATCGCGTGAATCGAGTCGCGTGCTCGGTAGCAACAATGAAACTACAGGCTCTGAAATTTTTACAGCTGCCTCGTCGCACATTTCAGCACGCTCTTTATCCAAAGAGGAAACTGCACAGGTACTTGTATCACCTTTCTGTATCACTCGTAATTTGAATCCTATCCTATGCTATTTCGTAGACCGATAAGTCGCAATATGTTACGCATTTCATTGACATTGGTTCCATGGCTTTTGGTGGTCTATGTGGGGTTGGTGAGCGCACTGAGCATCGCGTTTTAATGGCTCGCACCACTGTGCAGTGTCTTCTGCTGCCACGGTACTGGCTAATGGAGGAGGAACAGAATCCGGGCCATATATGGCAACGCATGAGTTTTTACATTGATCGATATATACCATCGAGAGAGACGCTATTCCAGGATTACATCAAAACGCGTCAGTGGGCACAGTTTAAACGCAGTTGTGTTGAAGAATATATTCAGCAAGGCGTCAATTCAACTAAAGTCGAGGATATACCTGTTATTATACGTATTGTCGAGTCTAAAGAGGATTAAATGTTCACTGTTGTCTTTGCTAAAAATAATTTATAAGCAGAATGTACTAAAAATCAAGTACATTTATTTTCCCGAAATAACAATGCTTAGCAAAGAAAAGAACCGATTTCTAGCCAAGACAGTCAATCAAGCAAATAATTTATTTTGAAACCTTGTTGTCTATGGCATTTCCCTTTCATTCATTTCGTGAACTTTTTGAATCGATTGCAAAGTAGCTTAATACTTTAAGCTTTTTATTTATTTATTTATATTATTTATACTTATAAATTGACGGTCTTGTTTGTTTGTTAAAAATACCTATTTATATCATAGGTTTAGTACATAAGAGAATCTGTTGATCCAGAATATGTCCAATATTCTTCAAAATGTCCCTTTGTTTTTATAGGGATAAATTGCTTTATCGTAAATTAGGATTAGTGAATATCAGAGCCAGTTTCCCAAAATATCCCAATGCAATCTTTTATATCATATCATGGAGAATATGGTATAGGCTTAGTGAATATCAAAACCATTTGCAACATATTACTAGCCAAAAATATTCCTTTGCAAATAATTATATACCGGATAAATTGCTTTTACCGAAATTTCCTTAGAAGTCCCAATCCCTCTTATTATGAACGCTAAACGGGTAAATTGCTTGCAAAACTTAGATCTAAATGAAATATATGCTTTAACCCCAGTCTTGGGACAAAGGAAATTGGACACTTTATTTTTGGGACAAAGAAAAAAAAACATGCAAAGGGGTAACAAACAAATAGAAATGGTAGTAACGAGGTAACGAGGATGGCTCTGCTTGCTGGGGCTTAGCCCGACCAGGTGTTATGGTTATATGACTCATCCGTGGCGCATAGATTGGAGTAATTGGGATTGCGTCCACGTGTACAGTCCGAGGCCGGGCTCCCAGCACGATAAATGGGATTATTTATGACATTGGTCACCGCATAGTTGCAGGCCAGCAGCGTGCCACTCTCGCCACTGGAACTTGTGTAGCGTGCGCTGGCGCAGCCAATGCGATTGTTTCGCTCGTTTACCATTGTTGTGAAGTGACCAATGGCGCTGTAGGAATGCGTGCATCAATTATAAGAAAATAGTTTAAATCGCTGTGGCATTCACTTACGGCCCACTGCGTGGCTGATAGTTCTCGACGTCGCCGCTGGTGGCATCGCGATACTCGTTGAACCACGCCGGAATGCGATCGCGCAGAAAGTCCGCTATGCTGCCGCTGCGCGTATAGAGTACGCTCAGGTTTTGTCCCGAATAGCGGTAGGTATTGGTGTTGCGGCATTGATCGTGCGCCAAGCGACACTGCAACACATTGTATCGCGCCAGCTGTGCCAAGGTGTCGTCCCAGGACATTGTCGCCATTTGCCTGGCACTGGGAAAGCCACTCAGGCCCCCGCCAGCAATCAGATTGCGTTGCTCATTGTGTAATCTAAGTATGAGTGCGCGCTGGGAGGCGTCCAGCGAGACATGCTCGCCACTGCAGCCGCTGGCAAATTGCTAAATAAACAATGTCTATGAATATCAGCTAAATCTGAGCACACAGCGGAACACTTACGCCGTTGTTGTTGCATGCGACATGTGGTCCGCCAGCTGGACACAAGTCCGCATCGCAATAATTTTGCGCATTGGCCCCTGAGCTGAGCAGCAATTGTGCCAGGAGCAGTGCTACCAGCTCTAAATGCTTCATTGATTCCCACATAATAGCGCCTGATCTGCCAGCTCAGTGCTATTTATAGGCACCGACCCACCCAAAGCCCTTAACACCTGTCCAGAAAAATGCCTCGAGCATTTTCACATCTCTCCGCCTATAAACATCTGTTGTTCAAAGCTCTTATAATACAATAACTAAACGGGTGTCTGTTTGTATTATTTAGAACACAACATGGTTTTGTAGAATTTTCATTGTTTTTGTTTATTGTTATTGTTGCTGTTGCTGTTTCTGCTTTTGCATGCATACATAAGTGTGTGTGCGTGTGTACACCTCAATATTGTTTTAATTGAGATTGATTGTGTGACACTTTCACTCTGTTTTGTCTTGTTTTATTTTCAGTCTATGGTTTGCTGACAGCACATAACAGCTTATTATTTATATTTCATAATAATTATCATTATTTTTTGGCTATAAATAGCGGAGGCACAGCGTGTTCCTTATATCAATTTCGCCTCTAAGCTTATCTCATTAATAATTTTATTCGCAGTTATCATTTATAAATATTCAAAAAGTGAATTATGCTCTATATTTAATGTAAAAAATGTGCTACATTCTCTTACATTTAATTAATATCATTTAATGCTAAGAATGCCCTTATTTCATATACATACATACATTTATAGACAAGAAGTTTAATTAATATACTTTACTTTGTTGAGATATTCACAATTATATACAATGCGTATAAGCAATTTCCCCCTAGTCTGAACTAGTAGTATCCAGTTAGGATTAATATAATAAGTAAATGAGAAATCTCATATTTAAAACGAAAGCAACAGAGTAGGCTGCAGAATATTTTATTCGATAATTTAGTTGGTATCCAGTTATATGCAGTGTTCCTATTTTAGTTTTTTTATTGCTAGATAATTGCTAGATCTAGTAGTTTTGTAACTGAATCAACTATTACATTTTATAGAATGCTATTAGCTAGAAATCAGACTATTTAAAAAGTCATCACAAAAATTTTTAAATAACAAATATTGTTTTATTTACTAATATTTACTCTCAATTTAAGTATTATATTGTTAATTTAACATGGAAAATTGTAGCTATTTTTTTTTTGATTTTTAAGTTCGTTTTCAACCTTTTTTTTTTAATTAAATGTAGGTATTTTAGCTTAGGAAATTCTGGCAACAATGGTTACAATGCATTGTTCATATGGGAGCTATATGATATAGTGGTCCGATCCAGCTAATTTTTACACAACATTTTACTAGAATTTTATTTTTATAAAAAATTTGTGACAAGTTTCAAGCCCCTACTCCTACTAGAAGTATTTTTGGCCGCAATGGGGTCATTATAGCAACAATAATTTTATTATACTCTTGTCAAAAAAACTTTTTCTCGCGCAATGAACTGTTTAAGTATGGATGTTAAAGAAAATACCGCTTTGTATTTTTTACCAGTGAAGCTTAAATTCATCTTATTGAAGTCATAAAGCGTCTATTATTATGGGACTTCACCGATAATTATATCTTAGCTTCATTGGTAAAAATTTCAAGGCTATGGCTTATATAGAAATTCAATATTTATCTTAACTGGATAATGGCTCACTAAATTACTATATCTAGAAAGATATTTTTTCGCTTATTGTATAAAAATATTTTTGGATTGGGAATTTTTTATATTAGGTTGTTTGGTAATGACATACCGGTTTTTGCACACAAATTTCACGCTCCGATTGTGAGGTCAAGTGGAATCGTATCTGCCAATGCTATATATGGCGTATAGCTTGTTAACATCGGTTGTCGAAATTGAGTTCTCAAACGATAAAATTGTATCAATTTTTAAATTTTATTTAGCGCAAGGAAAAACTGTTAAGGTCTTATTCAGGAGAGGCATATAAATATTACCATCAAATTGATAGTAAATTATGTCATTAACAAACAAGCAATATTTGTTTAAAATACATTTATCTCAACGTGGTACTGGCCTTATACTGATATCAAAGCAAAGATTTCACATGCCGTATCTGAGTATCAAACAAATGTTGATAATATTTGTAATCTAAGCAAAGTTTCATATTCGACACATTGAAAATATAAAGCTAATAAAATCTCTTAGCTTCTAAATACATATGTATGTACATACAAGCCATAACAGCCAATGTCTTTTAACTAACAATAAGTTAAGTTTAATCAGTTTTAAACTAAAAATAGCTTTTTCTCTTGCCAGCTTACTATCTCTTTCTCTCTGTCTGTTCTCCTTCTGTCTCTCTGACAACAAATCAGTTTACTGGCTGCTGGTATAGTATATTGGATTGCATTTCAGCTGCACTGAGTGCAGCGCAACTTTGACTTTTCAACTCGCCCGGAACTTTCAATTTCAATACGTTGACAAACATCTAACGACATTGAATTTGTTTAACTTTTTTTTGTCTCGCGCACGAGCATTTGTAGCTCAAGTTTGCTCGTGTGTGGGTGTGTGTTTGTGTGTTTTTCGCTTTGATTGTTTTTCCCACCCTGTCTATCAATCAGTAGTTCAGTCAGCCAAGCAGTTGTTGTTTGGTTTGTTTCTCTCTTGGCATTGCAAGACTTTTGATGCAACGCGATAATTGAGGTTGATGGTGCCAAGTTGAATACATATTTCACCAACATTTGTTGGAGAAATCTTTTAATTTTCATTAATGGCAATTTTTATGAAAACTCGAAGTCAACAAATAACGCAGGAGTGTAGTGATGATGCTAATTTTTGGATCTACGCATTCTACAATTAATAATTACTAAGAGATTAAAGAATAAAAAAAGGCTTGCTGAAAAACGCAAGAGGCAGACCCATTAGTTTCAAAGCCCTATCAGCTCAAGAGAGTAAGTGTAAGAGGGCACTTGAATCACTTTTATGCAGGGAACGATGATTTTACAAATTGTTTTTGTTTAAGAAAAATGCAACCCAATCGGGTAAATAAATTCAGACATATTTAAACGTTCATTTTCCAAGCAGCCACATAAGCTGTTGTGATTGTATTTTTATACACTTTGACGTTTTTGTGCAAAATGCAGACCCCATAAAGTATATATATTCTTGATCAGCAAGACAAACTCAGTCGATATAGCCATGTCCGTCTGTCCGCCCGTCCGTTTGTCCGTCCGTCCGTTTGTATGAGTGCGTGTTTCTCAGCAACTATAAGAGCTAGAGCAACCAAATAGGTGCTCCAGGACACTACGCTTTTATTATTTTTTAATTTCCTCCCCCGCAAATCGAAAAAAAAAACGGTATAAGGCAGTAAGTCATGCTTTCAACCGATTGGGCAAATTTCAGAACGATCGGATACATAACTTAGGAAATATTTACATTTTAATTTTCAATATAGACAGAGCGGTGCGCTTGTTGACGCGCCATATAAACGTCTCTGCCGACGCAATCGTCGGCGTCGCTGCTGACGCTGCAGCGAAAACGAGCAGTGACGCCTTGGCTGTTTTGTGTGTATGTATGTGTTTTCGAGTGCGTGCGTATGTTTGCTGCGATACCCTAGTCAAAGTGTAAATAAAGGTTGGTTGCGCCCAACTTTAATTTGTCCACTTGTTATGTGAGTGCGTCTGCTGCTTTGTCCTCGTCAAAGTGTATCAAAAAGTTTGCAGCGCTCAACTTTAATACGCATTAAATTGATTATGTGAAAAAGCGGATGTTTAGTTTTGTGTGAAAAATATTCTTGACTTTATTTGATAAATGAGTATTTACAATTTGGGGACTTATGGGATGTAGAAAAAAACACAGTAGTGGTGAAGCTTTCTATATATGGCAAAGCCTTACCAGCTGCTCTGGGCCCAACCGCCTTGAGGTGCCCAGCCGCTACCGCTGCTACCGCCGCCATAGCCACCACCGCTGCTTGCGCCAGCATCTGAGATGACTTTAATGATTTGCACCGCGCCGCCGGAGGATCCACCGTGACCACCAGAGTAGCCTCCATGGCCGCCGGAGTAGCCACCATGACCGCCGGAGTAGCTACCGTGACCACTGGAGTAACCACCGCCGCCGGAGTAACCTCCTGCGCTGGCTCCAGTGTCCGAGATGACTTTTACAATTTTAACAGTGCTGCCACCTGAGTAGCCGCCGCCAGAGTAGCCGCCGCCGGAGTAGCCGCCACCTGAGTAGCCGCCACCACCACCGCCTGAGGACCACCCGCCGCCGCCATGACCACCAGAATATCCACCGCCGGAGTAGCCACCACCGCTTGCGCCTGCATCCGAGATGACCTTTATTATCTTCACAGTGCCGCCACCTCCATAACCGCCACCACCAGAATATCCGCCGCCGCCGCCTGAATATCCGCCACCGTCTGAGTAGCCGCCTCCATGGCCGCCACCCGAAGACCAGCCTGAGCTGAGGGCGCTACCGCCGCCGCCGCCCAGGAATCCCGCATGGGCCATGCTGCAAGCAGCTAACAGACAAACAAAAATCTAAAAAAATTACAACAAATATATTTTTTTTTTAGCACAAAACAAAAATTAAACATTTGTAAAAAAAATACGTCTTAGTTTTAACACAGACACTAAGCACAGCACGAAAAACAAAAAAAATAAAATAATTTGCTTAAATTATTGTTAGTCCTGTCTACATATATTGTTGAGGCGCAGGACATACACACACCTTCATGCTGGCTAGGACTCTGCGCGAGTGAGTGTGCGAACTGTTTTACTGTAACTGCGACGAGCGCCGAAATTCAACTGTGCTCAAAGCCAGCTTGGGCGGCTGCTTTTATGTTGACCAAGTCAAGCCAGTAAGCGGCCCTCTTGCATGCTTGTCCCCCTAGCCACAGTAAATGCAAGCATATGCTAATGCTTTTGGCACTCTAATTGCTTGTCCACGCGAGCGGCTTGCCGACTGCGGATTATGCCATCATCAACATCATCATCCAACAATATGAAGAGCTCGCCCCAATCTTCAAAAACTTAATTGGGTGTCTGCGCGCTCCCAGCTATGGTTTGCTATAGACAACGCGCTGCGTCGCTGTTTTCAAACTTCAAGCGTTCAGTTTCAATCTCAATCTTTGCATGAGCTCCACCCCGCCGCCTTCCGCCCATCGCCCTCCGCCGGTCGCCTGGTTTCTGCTTACTCTAGCAGTGGCGTTCAGTGTCAGCGCTGCTACTTTTCGGCTTTTGGTAGCTCCGCTTTATTAGCTCGTTATGCAATTCATCAGCAAAATTCATAATTATAATAAAAGCAAGAAGAAGAAGAAGAAGATAATTTTGATTTACCACCGCTTCATGCAAATTAGATGCTCTTTCAAAAATTATTTGAAAAGCAATATTTATTTATGTATATTTTTTTTGTGTCCCAATAATTTGTATACATACTTTCTGGGTAATATATTTTGTTTATTATTATTTATATATAAGAAATTTCAATATATAAAAATACAGAAAAATACCATTATTGATAGCATTTTATTTTATTTAAATTAAGCTCAACTTTACTTTTGTTCTATAAATGTTACTACTGTTCATTATACATATTTTTTAGTTTTGATATAAAGATGTTTATTCTATAATCTAAAACTTTAGATGCCTCAACTTTTATTCTTACAATTAATAATGTAGTAGAATCTAGTTATAAGCTAGCTCTTAAGCATTAGCTACACAAGGTTTATTTTTGTTTTTCATTTTGCGCATACTTACTTGATTATGCATATAATCTTTTAAATTAGTTGAAATAAGAAATTCACTATACTCTTGGTTAAGCTATAGAAAAGGCAACACGTAAAATACGTCTATTGTTTTATTGCAGCCTAAGCACATAACTAGCTGCAACAACAACAACAACAACAAAATGTTTGAAATAAGTACTTGCTGCTTTATTTCAATTTCGATTAACGCCGCCTTAAGGGGGTCAGTTGCCATGCTTATTAATTGTTGACCCCCATATCTTTTAGTTTTCAAACTCATTTTTGTTTTGCTTTGGCTTTGTTTTATTGCGTTTATCTTGCAGCCTTCATTTCGACTTTTGATAGATGATGGGCATATACATACATATATATATATTATATATATATATATATATATGTATAAATGCAGCGTATAATTTTGCCGTCAACTTGTAGTCTGCTTGTTAATTGGCAGCGTTGTTATAACTGAAAAGTATTTCTGCCACGCAGTCACGAAATCGCACTTGTGCTTTAAACTCTGAGTAACAATAACTGTAATTACTAGCACTGAGCATTTGTTTATGATGCTCAAAGTAAATAAATTGAACTGAGAAGATGGTGCATTAGACATCAATCAATGCAATTACTTTGTTTTGCTGTTTAAATGATTTAACCAAATGTGCAAATGCTAAAGATATAGAAATTGCAAAAAAAAAAAAAGAAATCTACGGTAGAAACTAAATTTTATAAACTTTGACATTTTTATAAAAATAAGAAAAAGGGTGTTATGGAGTGGTGAAACGGAATGTAACAGGGAGAAGGAGGCGTGACGAACCCCATAAAGTGTATATATTTGTGATCAGCAAGACAAACTGAGCCGATATAGCCATGTCCGTCCGTCTGTCTGAATGTTTGAGGGTCTAATTCTCAGAAACTATAAAATATTGATGCTCTAGAATGTTGTGTGTATGTAGGTGCTCATAGGAGCAGCCAGACCTAAACGCGTTTAATTTATTTATTTTTATATCCTCCCCCGAAATCCAAAAAATCAATTTGCACCCAAAATATTTAAAAATACTTAAAAATCGAAAATTAATAACCAAAATTCTTGTCTTGCCGAAATTGTGAGAATGATTTTTGGATAAATAACTTAGAAATTATTTACATTTTTTATTATCCTCGTTCCCGACGCAGTCGTTAGCATGGATGCGATGCCCTAGTCAAAGTGTATATACAAGTTGGGTGCGCCCAACTTTAATCCATCCACTTGTTTTAGTTTAACTTATATAATTGCAATCAAGGCAAGCACGCAATGCTGATGGCAAATAAACCGCACACACATAGTCAGATGTATGTGTGTGCGACGCTTTTCTATGACAGTTCCAAAGTATTTTAGTTAATTAACTTGCGTTAAGTTACTTACACAGCCTTAGTTGCTACTTATATAACAAGCGTTTCGCAAAAACATAACTAATTTTTAACTAAATGCGCTGACTTACCTGCATGACGATACTGACTTTTAATTTTCAGTTTTGCTGAATAAATAATAATATGTATATAATATAAATAATAATAAATATGAGACTCCTTATGAATTTTTAGTGTTACATTTTAAGCTAAATGGTAAAAGTTAGAAAGCTGCAGTTCTAAGAAGTGTCGTCCATACAAATAACTAGGTCAAGCCAACAGACAAACAGAGACTTTTCTCAGTTGTAAAATCTTGCTGAGTTCTCTGAAAATTTTCTGCTGCTCTGCGCCTCTCACGATTTCAAACAAATCTTGCACAATTTGTTGTTTGTTTCAGCTTTGACCTTGGGAATCCGAGAGCAGCTTAGCTTAGCTAGACTTAAGTGAAGCTTCGGGGGAAGTCCCCAACTAGATCGTTAGTCATTATGTCCGGGAGCATTATCGACCAGCGATTTATAGCATCATTAGACATAATTATGATTTCAAGCTGTGCGCACCAAGCTGCGGCAAGCAAAGACTTTTTGCTTGCAGAACATATTTTACACATTTAATGAACACAGAAAAAAAATATTGAAAAAAAATTGGTAAACACTTAAAGATACATCACTTAAATACATCAAGGCTAATGCCGTTGCTTCACACGCACAACAAAGAACAAGCGTGCGAAGGGGGGCATATCACATGGCTAGAGGGGTGGGGTGTGGATGTGAGACTGAGAGTGGGTGGCCGTGGGCGTCGTGCGCATTTAATTCCAGCCAGAGCCTCCGGCAGCCCAGACACCACTGGAGCCACCACCATAGCTGGCGGCACCGCCAAAGCTGTCACCATGCTCATGGATTACTTTGACTAGATGCACTTCGCTGCCGTGATTGTGACCGTGATCGTGAACGTCGAATCCATGCCCGTGATCGTGAACGTCGAACCCATGCCCGTGATCGTGCCCATGTGACTGCTCATGAATGATCTTGACAATTTGAACCTCGCCGCCATGAGCATGACCATGATCAAATCCTTCTCCACCGCCTCCATGTGCATGCCCCTCCTCATGTATGACCTTGACAACTGCCACACTACCGCCATCATGACCATAGCCACTACCGCCACCGAGGGCTCCAATGAATCCAGCTTGTGCCAGAGACACGCAGGCAAGAAGGCAAGCGAACATCTGGAAATAGGAGTTGAAGAGTTGAATGTGGGGCTTACCCAGAGCTGGGATGCGTTGTCGGAATTACCTTCATCTTGTTGTCGGTTGTGTTTGGGCTCAGCGTTAGCTCTTGTTGATGACGAGGTTGAGCTCTTAAGCTCGAAACAGTTACTAATAGGAAGACAGCACGGACTCAAAGCTATTTATACCCAACCGAAACTGGGCGATCCAAAAACACCAACAATATTTATAGCCAACTGAAATGCCTTCGGACCCGATTGAGGCTAAGTCAGCAAGTTAATCATATGTTTGTATTATAAACATATTTAAAAGAAATATACATGCCATACATGTAAATTTGCATTTAAATTCATGCATTTCTTAATATGAGTTTGTTAAAAGCTTTTGCTGTAATAAATTTAATTTTAAATGTATTTTCTCTTGAGCAGCACTTCAGGCTAGGTTCTAAGCCAATTACAAATATAACGCAATTTAATATATGCATTTGAAGCACAAAAGTTTTCCAATAACAGGTGCATAGGCAAAAGCCATTTAACTTTTATAAGTTCGCCTAACTTTTACTTTCCAATGACATTGGGCACAAGGACGTAGTGAAGGAGGGGTGAAGCTAACATAATTTCCAGACTTTAATGATTAAGATTATCGGTATTAAAAAATTATAATTATTATGTGTTGGCCGAGTTTGTTGGAGCATAAACCGAACCGTTTTCATTTATTGTAAAAAACAATTAATATAAATATTTTATATATATATAAATATTATTTTTAAAGTTTATATTTTTTTTATAGTTGCTTTACTCTTGCATTAAATAAAGGCTTCTAATCGTTAGTAGAGGACCACAATCAAATGTGTTTGAGCTTAAAATATTGAAACAAACTTTGTTTTATTTTAAATTTGACGTAATTTTCCGTTAAATTTTCTGCGTTAGTGCAATTATTGTGGCAAATGATCTCAGCTATCCCGTGTATTCGTTTGGACAAATCATCATGGTACACCCTGTATATAAGTACGTACATATAGAAACGTATATGAAAGTCACGCTGTCACAATGTGGCCAACTCAAGTGGCCAACGGATGTTTTTTTTTGCATTTCATAATAGGGCTTGCTCCTAATCCCAAATCCAGTTTGTGGCGGCCACAATTAATCACAAATGCAGCAAACTGCTAAGCTATAAAAAAAATGTTATTTATTTATATTTTGGTAGCCGCAGTGAAGCAAAACGAAAGCTATTAACGTTTAATAGCTGCGCGCTGATCTGCGCTCTTAGACAATGTCGAAAATCGGTGCAAAAAGTGTTTCTTTGATGGTGCAGCTAAACGGGTTTTTGTGCCTTCAGATCTGAGCTCAGCAAGGCATATTGCTGCTCACTGCTATAATATTCTGCAGGGTATTTAGCTAGTCGCGCCTACTGCTGCTCAAACATCAAATTGGCAAACCACATTAGACGATTTAATTATGCAAATCTGCAACGAGTGTACCCCATCAGAAAAAGGGTCAAAGTGAAAGATGTTAAGACCCAATAGCAATCATACAAACATATACATATGTATATATGTATATATATATGTATTTGTATATATATGTATATAATATATATATATATATATATATATATATGTTTGCATGCGTCTATTATTCATAAGCTTGTGTGCAAAGCCAGGCCAGCTTTATTAATGGCACCTCGCGACAAATGCATATACATAAATTCGCAAATGCAAAATTATGTTATTGTTGTTTGTTGAGGTTCGCTATTCTTCGGTTTTTGTTACTATTTCAACCATTTAATTAATTATTCTGTTTTGATTTTCAATACACGCGCCATGGCTTTGTGCTCTTATCGTATTTTTGGTTATAAATCAGTTCTAAAAAACATGTTAGAGTATCAATTGTAAGAATTGCAAGCGCTTTCACCAAATGTTTGTTCAGCAGGTTGAAAACTCTTTGCTATCATAATTTACTTTGTAAAAACTAATCCCAGTTTTTGCTTCGACCGGATGTGTTTTTCCTTAGTACGTGTAACTGATTCAATTTGTGAGTTCCTCAACCTTTTAAATATAGCATAGTTAAAAAAATCATTGCGGTGTATACGTATACCTACCAAACTAGAAAAGATGGGCTTTGTTAAACTAACATACCTATTTTTATAGTTTTGTGGCACTGTTTTTGCTATTGTTTGTTTTCTTTTTTGTTCGTTTATTTACTTACTTAATGTCGACGGTAAATGAAAATGATTACGAACAAGTATTTAAAGTTAATTAGAATAAATATTAAAAACGAAATGTCCTTTAACGCTTACAACTTTATATATTACTCAGCGGATTTTGTCTGAAATACAGCAGAATAAAATGGAATTGAAATTTCCGTGAAAGTGATTTCTGTGCCATCTAATATGATACAATTTGTGTCCCTATGTATTTTTATATTTAATAATCAGGGAGGGAGGGAGGAGGAGGAAAAGCTTAGCTTAGAAAATTCAAAGATCGGAAGGCGTTCCACATTATGCACTTAAGCATTTCGCTGGCTCCTTGTATTTTATTTACTTTTTTTGTATATATAAGCTATTTTTTTTATATATATATAATATATATATATATATATATATATATATATATATATATTGTCTGCTACTCCTCCAACTCTGATTTTCCCTCTATGCTGAGCTTATTTATTTGCTTATCACTTGGAGACATGCTGTGTAAATGTAAAGTTGTGTCTTTTTAGAGACGCTCGCGTAACATCGTCAAATACAAAATTTATTGGTTGCCTCACAATTGATTAGCAGAAGTTTGGGTATTCTCCCCGATCATAAACTGAAGGTTGATAAGCATATGATTTGGACAATACTATAGATATAGATTTATGATAAATCGTTCAATTATTCCGTTCACGAACTTCCCCTAGTGCTCTGCAGATTACAATAGACATTGGGTTGTTTTCATTTCAAAGGTCTTAGCTTTGTTGTTAAATAAATGAACTTTTTTACCTAATTATAACGAATAATAATCCCGATTGAACTTTAGAGGTTTTCTCAATCCTTACACCAAATGTTAGGTCTTAGCAATAGTCGCTATATATATATTTTTTTTTGTTAAAAAAGACAAAAATTAATTTTACAATACTTCTGATATATATATTTTATTTTATTATTTTGAAGTGTCTTTACTTTACCTGCTTTAAATTAAGTTAATAGCTTAATGCAAAACAGAGTAGTTATTAAGATATATCTAAACAAGTATATATGCAATCCGATGCATATGCATAGATATAAAGAGTTAAAAATGCAAAGGTCTTTTGGCATTTGGTTGGTTATGCTGACGCCCTAGTGTAAAATACATATACTACAATAATTAATAATCGCATAAAATTATATTGCTATTTTTTTGATACCTCAGCATCATCATTAGGTTTAGGCAATATTTGACTATTAGCTGACCAAATGACCTCAAATATATTTTTTAATTGCGCTTGTTCCAAATAATTCACTTCTATAGGGGCATTCACATAGCTCTGTGTCTTAATACAGTGGGTCAATGCTCAAAGTTATTGACTTTCTCTGAGGATTTGAGGAATATCATCATATTAAAACCACTGTAGCCAACTTCTAAAATAGAGAGAGAAAGAGAGCACCTAAAGCACTCTCACAAATTCAGTGGTCCAATGTACAAATGTGTGTGAATAGATAGACAGATGTAGGGCATCTTTGATGCCAACTATTGGCCGGGTTTAATCAAGTCAAAGCTTTAGCCAAAAGCTGCTGCTCTCAATGGGTCAATAAACTAGCGCAACTTGCAAGTTTCAAAAACGTCGGCCTAAAGCTTTTTGTAGCGGGTTCGCAACTTGGCTCAAATAAAGCTTAATTTTATGCCTATTTTTGGGACAGCACTTTTGGGACAACTTTTTTAAGGCATACAAGTTTTTATGGCAAGTTGTGCCATAATATGGCTAAATAGGTTCCACACTTGACGAATGCAAGCCGCAGTAACATTACAGAGCTCACTGAACTGTTTAGTTGTTTTTATTTAAATCAATTTATTTATTTAATAAGCAAAGAACATACTTTTTTTTATACAATACTATATATTTTTTATATTAATTTTTACTACAAATTTAAATTTTATACAATCAAACTTTGTTAATATACTCCACATTGTAAAATTGTTTCAAGAAGTTTATTTATATTTTATTAAGCAACAATTCTAATATAAGTCTTCTAAAATGTTTAAACCTAATAAAGCCTACACAAGGTTAACAATGCATTTTATAATATTTATTCTACAAAAAAACAAATACAATGTAAAATTTAGATATTTGTACATATTTAACACAATTAATAACAATGTAATTTCCCAAAGCTTGCAAGTAGCAGTTGTAATACATGTTAGAGTTGCGCCCCAACATGTTGGAACCCCTCGACTCTGCACAAAATTGCATTAAAAAATCTGAAATTTAAAAATAAAACTATATTGTAAGAAAAGCAAGAAATTATAAGTATGTTTGTAGGGTGTAGAATCAATTTTATTTGGCTTAAAATACTGTTTAAAAAAGTCAGCGAACCTGCAACATGTGTGACGCGTCAGGCTTGTGCATTGGCTGCTATCACTGTAAGAAACAGTTGAGTTGAATGCAATTTAGACTCAAAAAAAATTAAGGAGCTTAAATTTATATACCAGATATTAATTGTGAGCGTATAATGAGAGTTAGACTCTCTTGTGTGAAGTTAAAAGAGAGTGCAAGGACCTCGAATTTGGCTCAGTGCAAATCCCTGATGCTGCTGTTTGATGCTGCGTGCAGCTTGTCTGAGTTGTACTCGACTGTTTGACGCTATTGTTTGATGTTCTTTGTAGCTGTATCTGTGAATTTGCAAATTGTATCTTTCAGATAGTGCGCGGATCGTTGCTTGAAGCGGTCGACAAGTCGCAAAGCCAACGGAATTTCATAAGCAGAATAAACACAGAACATTAAGCAAATTACGCTGTGCTCTTGACGTAGTCTATGGTGTGCCACGTGCTTTGTTTTGTAGCCGGAACTGCCATTAACCACAAAAGCAAAATAAATAATTATAACAAACTCAGTTCAAAAGTCAAGACTGCTATTGGCAAAGACAACAATAGTTCAAATTTTTTTTTGGAATGTTTGTTTTGGTTTTAAGGTAATTTTTTTCAAGTGTTGCTGCTCCGAAAACTTGATTTGCCGTAAGTGCAGCTCTACTGCGTGCCAATAATAGTTATAAAAATTGGATGGTTTGGTACGCATCTGCTTTGAGTTTGGTTTTTTTGTTGTTTTGTTTTGGATTTGTGTCAAGCAATTGAAAGGACATCTAATTAATTATTCTTTTTGAACACGCGGTTCTTAATTTTAATTTACTTTTGGTTAGCACAAAGTCAAGATAAATTTGGCAAATCTAAAATACTTAAATATTAATTGAGTTGGAAAAGAAACGCACACAACCATTTAAGCTTTGCAAAACTCATTAGCAAACTTTTGTGCAAATGGTGAGTATTGTTATCCTTAAGCTGTGATTATATATATTTATATATCCTTCTACGTTATTGTTGGATTTAATTGCTTTAAGCGAATACTTTAAGCTATTCTTTTACTCAACAAAATATACAATCATAAAATGTAAAATATAAAATCTAATTAAGAAATACTGAACTGAAACTTTGTTAATTAAATGCCAAAATGGTTATGCAATTAAAGATATTACATCATTACGTGCATTTTTCTTTCGTAGGCCTACTTTAAAGCTCCTCTTAGTGTCTGTCAATAAACCCTGTATATGTATACATAGCATTTATTATTGCAACAACAAAAATAAGCACGCCAAATTTTTAATTTTAAATGGCGTATTAATTTATTTACATGTGCACAGTGTTTGTTGTGTATTTGCAGCCTTCATATTTTATAGCTGCAAAAAAAAAAAAAATAAATAAATGAAATAAGGAGAAAAATAAATGCAAGCATTAAGCGCCAATTGAAAATATTCATGTTGATGTGAAAGCGCCATTTTCATTAACGTCACCGTTTTCATATGATAAAATTTTAATGGCCGCAAATTGTTGCTGGTGCAGTCGCGGCTTTTGAGGCGTATTAACAATCAAGATGAAGTAAGAGGCGTGGCAGTTAACACGTGTTCTGCGTGTGTAAGGTCTCCACACTATTTTTAATAATAAAAGCAGAGCAAGTGTAAATTAATAAATATCTTACATAATTGAAGATTTCTGGGAGCCGACGGTGTGCAAATTTTATTCAATTCTCCCTGAAAGATATGCTACGTTTTTTTATTATTGAATATATGAACTGAACTTGCCTGACATTCCATATACATATATGGACATATTTTTGTTTTGTTTTTTAGCGTAACCTGAGGTCGTAATCTTTATTGCTGTAGGTAAATGCATAAATACAAAATAATGCTGTAAGAACTCTTTGAATGCAATATATAACACTTACGAAAAAACTTCAGAATATAAAAAGTTATTTCAATTAAATTAAGACATAAAACATTACATAATTGCTGAAATTTATTTTATAAAAATAAATATTCTTCATAATATAGCAAGAACATGAAAATTATTTGTTAAACTACTTTAAAAAATGAAAATGTTGAGCTTTTCTTGGGTATACATCAAGTATGTAGTATATGTATAACTGCTGCTTGGACTCCTTTTTGTTAGAATCGCAAATTAAATTCATTTATGAAAATACAAGCGATTCTCTGTTTGTGTATTTGGCGCATTCTTGGCGTTGCTTTTGCCCGCATTCGTTAATGACAGTTTGTCTTCTTAAGACACACGAACACTCATACTCACACCCACTCACACACACACACAGAACAAGTCCGTACATACACCTACAAAAAGTGAAATAGGTGTTGCCTCTAACTCCAGTGCGCTGAGGTTCATCAATGTGATTGCCAGCACTAGCTCCAGCCCTCTGCCCACCCAGACGCATTTAGTTTACTATACACTTGCCAATGTTATAAAAATGGACAAGGGTATCATGAAGCTGTGTAAATGTAAGTAACATGGAGAACAGGGCGTGAGTATGCCATAAATTATATACATATATATATATAGACTATATATATACTTATATATATATAGTCTTGATACTCAAGAAAAGCTGAGCCATGTCTATCTGTCCTTCTGTATAAATAACAGAATCTCAGAGACTTTAAAGACTACAGAAATCCAATTTGGATTGTGGGCACTCCTATATGCGAAGCAGATGGCTTTTTTTAATTTTTAAATTTCCCCACAAATCGAAAAAAAAACGACTTAAGCTCGAAAAATATAAAATTTCAACGGCAACTTTGGGAAAATTCTAGTTTGTGTGTGTATGTGTATGTGAATGCGTGTGTGTATTTGCTACGATGTGCTAGTCAAAGTGTAATAAGATGTTGGCTACCCTTAATTTCAATGCGTTCTTTTTATACACTTTGACATTTTTGTAAAAAAAAAAGGGTATTATGAAGTTGCTTAAATGTATGTAACAGGGAGAAGGAGGCGGGGCAGACCCCATAAAGTATATATATTCTTGATCAGCTCGACGAGCTGAGTCGATATAGCCATGTCCGTCTGTCCGTCTGTCCGTCTGAATGTTTGAGCAACTGTTTCTCAGCAACTATAAGAGCTAGAGCAACCAAATTTGGTATATAGGTGCTCCTATATCCAAACCCGAACGCTTTTTTTTTATTTTTTTTATTTCCTCCCCCCTCCCCCGCAAATCGAAAAAAACAATATATAAGGCAGTAGAAAAATCTTTAAAAATCTGAAATAAATCATAAAATTGCCTAGTCATGTTTTCGACCGATTGTGCAAGTTTCAAAACGATCGGTCAAATAACTTAACTTCACATTTCAATTTTCAATATAGACAGCGGGGTGCACGTGCTGACGCGCCATACAAACGTCGCTGCGGACGCAGGCGGCGGCCTGCTGACGCTACAGCAAAAACGAGCTGTGACGCGTTAGCTGGTTTTGTGTTGTAAATTGTTTTTTTGTGAGTCAGTTGTGTTTGCTGGCTCGATACCAGTCAAGTGATAAGTGTGGCCCAACTTTAACCTGTCCACTTGTTTGTTTATTTGTTTGGCTATTTGGCTAAAAGCACCTGTACGGTGTATGTAAAACCTCACACTGCATTGCCACACACCTCCCAGTCGCCTTGTCTCCCCCCAGAAAAGCTTAATAGGCTGGCAAAAGCGCTTTAGCCAGCATGCAAGGCAAGGCAAGGCAAGGCAAGGCAAGGCAAGGCAAGGCAAGGCAAGGCAAGGCAAGGCAAGGAAAAGTGCGCACTAACGCCTCTACATACATAATTAAGGCGTGTTATCCTTGTTGACTTTGTTATTAATCCACTCCGAAGCAATGTTGTTCCTGCTGTATTTGGTTATACATACATACTATATGTATAGGAGGATATCATTTTTCTGTTGTTTTCATGTGCTTGCTTGTGCAATGCAATATATGTATGTGCGTCTGTGTATGTGTGTTGGAAAAGGTTTGAAATTTTATTATGCGGAAAAAGGTTAATAAATGGAATTTTCAAGTTGTTAAATTGTTTATTTAGGCTGGCCTTACACATGCACAACAACAAAAACAACAACCACAACAACAACAGCACACACACACACATTCATGCAGACGCACTGTCTGCGTTGAGTGCCTGTCTTACAGTTCGCAGCATTTCCGTTTCCGCTTGCTTGTGCTGCCTTTTTTTCGGTTACTTCTGCACTTTTCACACATATTCCAGTCTTATATGCTTACACTATAGAACATACACATGCATGTGTGCGTGTGTGTGTGTGTGTGTGTGTATTCTTGTTAAAATATTTTTTTATATTTCACAACGTAAACGGAAGGAAGCTGCTGGCATATTTTGACACGTTGACATTTTACGGCTATTATTATGATACGCCCTCTTTGTCTTGCTCTATCTTTTGGGGTCTCGCTGGCTTTGTCTGCGAAATTAAGCGTATTCCTTACAACAACAAGCCCACAAATTATATTTTAGATTGCTTAGCCAATTCACGAATGTATTTGGAAAATAGCAGCATTTTGTAATTAAATTAAATTAAATGCGGTTCAGTGCAGAAGAAAGTGTATACGCAATACGTTTTAGCTTCGGGTGCGCTGCGTATTGACGCTTTTTGCTGGCCAATTCAACGCTTCATTCAACGCTGCCACTTGCCAATGCCAAAAGTCCAGTCTTGCGTGCTTTACGACTCTGGGCCCAACCCGCTGTCAACCGGAGAGAGAAAAATCTGCAAAGTAGCTGACGCTGAAGCTGCCCCCTTTCTCTTTCTCTTGTGCCTTAGTATGAGCGGCTGCTTTGCGTCAGAGCCATAGCTTAATTCGAGTCAGCCACTTGATTTTTAATAAATGCCTCGTTTTTATGCCCACAGCTGTGTCATACGGCCGTATGAGTAGCACTTTCCTACTATTTTTTTTATTTTTTTATTCTTGTGTGCTGAAGATAGGCAAGGGCTGTGAGTACGTGCCTAGACGTGTGACTTGCTTTGCCAGCAAATAGCTTCCAGAGCTCTGTGGAAGTTGCACGTAGCATATAACATACAATATATGCAATGCAGTGATGCTCCAAGACTAGGAGGGGGTGCGATTAATAATGGACTTTGTGGCATTAGCTAACATGAATTCGTAAATGTGTTGCCTTCAATCATTGTAGGCCTTCAGATGTTCTCAATAAGGACAGTTGAAGTCCTTCTTTCAGTTGGTTCAACTTAAGATTGTGTACAAAAGTGTCTGATTGAATGCTTAAGCTTGTGCAATTTAAAATTTTTTTTATTAAATTCAAGCATATCATAAACAAAGCCTTAATGTTTGGGATATTAAAAGCAATCGATGCAACATCTACAAAATATATCGAACAATACAATAGTACATACATACATAAATAACTTTCTAAGACAAGAACGTGCAAGTCTATTGATTGTTGACTAGTGCTATTAAATCCATTTATTTCTGTTAGCTTAAGCCCATATCCCAAAACAAATATTGTAATATTTGACTGTACACAAATTCAACGCAATTATGTTGAAAAATTAAGATGATAATAATAATTATCTATAAGCGGAAGTTAATTATTTATGTACACCTATTGCTATTTGACTTTATGCTTGCAGGCTATTATATTATAAATATAAAAATATAATTTTAATTTCTCGTCGCACAATAAAACTGAATATGTTTTTGATTCTCATCTCGCGACTCTAATGTGGCAAACTTACTGTTTAATTTTCTTCTAAGAAATCTCCATTAGTTTAATTAGTTTAAGCAATGTTGCATTATATCAGCATATATATAAGCATATCATCTGGCTATCCTACTAATAACGTTTGCAGCAGTTGGACTCGAGAAGTGAAATCCCTGCCCCGGCAAAAAATGATTGGGCCTTCGATTATATTTAAAGAAGCTACAATTTGTTCAATGTTGTACAATTACAATTGCTTATAGTTGTTGCTAGTTGGGCATTTTGCTTGATTTTAATTTTGTATTTGCGTGTGCAACAAAATCCGCTTGCCGTGCGAAAATAATTTAATTAAAAAGTGGCTAGCATTTGATATGAAACCAAATATTGTACGCACAGTCAATGTCTAAAAGGGCAACGGGCCCCGAAGGACCAACAAACTCGAGCTTCAGTCAAGCTTGGCCTGCTGCCGTTTCTGGTGATGCCTGGCGTGAGAATTCATTAAACTTTAAAGCGTAATGAATACTCAACAAATTGCAAAAGACAAGGCAAGCGGCGCTTCCACACCACCCCGACACATAAAAGCGAAAAATAATGCACAGCAGGAACATTTGCTGACTGCGGTTTTCACCGCATAAACTTTGTTAGAGTTGGTCTATGGTAGTCCTAGCAAACAGGCAGGCACGCAAGCTGGCAGGCAGTTATTTTAGTTGCGTCTACTTGCAACTGCTTTCGGCCACTTGACGCTACATAATCAGCCTAGTTTATGCCAAGGCGACAGCCTAAAACCAAGTTAATGCTGCCCACACAGCACTGCGCCGAACACACGCTCCAGCAATATGAACATAATTTACAGCAAGTAATAATCATGAGAAAAATAGGAGCAGGTAAAACCTGGCAAACAAAACAAATGAGTGAAAGAACAAAGTGCAAAGAAGATGTTTAGTTAAATAAATAATTAGTTAGATTATAGGGTTACTTTCATTACAAAAACTTTAATTTTACAAGCCAACTAATTTTAAGTTTCTTTTTTTGCGCTGGGTTCCGCAATTGTGGTATTTACAGAAACATTTAATATTGCAGCTTTTGACAGTCTGGCTGCTCTGGTAAATCTAAATAAAGTAAGCACGCCACTTTAATAATTGAAGGCATATATTTTATACGCAATATGCGTATACTTTATGTTAGTTACTCATACGCCATGTGTGCGTCGCACTCTCTTTTGCTCTCTCTATCTCCCTGTCTTTCTCTGTTGCCTACGGCTTTTATTTTCAGTTACAATTTACATTTCGTGCGTATGCATGTTTGGCACGCCGGTTGGTTGCCAAGTTAAGCGCTGTTTATTCTTTGGGGAGCAATCTGAATCATCGCCTGTCCTTGTCAACCATCCCGTCGTCCACGTCCACAATGCCACACAGTTTTCACAGCCATGTCAGCGTCATCGTCATCGTCATCGTCATCATCGTTAGAGCCGCGGCCAAAGCCAGAACGAGAGTCAGAGCCAGCGCTAGCGTCACTGCTCTTAATTGTGTGGAAATAAGCGTGTGAGTGGCCCTTTGCCCACTGTTGCCTGCAAGGCAAGTTAATTGCGGGCTTTTGAGTCATGTGCCGACGTTAAATATGCATGCGAGGACGCGGAATTGCCAATGAGTGTAATAACGCTAAAGGTACTGCCAACTGCCAACTGCCAACCGGCAATGGTAATGGTAACGGTAATAGCAACGGTAACAGGGTACTGCGCTTCCTTTGACTCACCACATGGCTCTGAAGCTCCGACATTGGTTACGGGTTTCTTTCTCTCTCTGGCTCTGGGCTAAGGCATTTGTTCTTAATTATGGATGAGCTTACTAAGTCTCCACTTGCTGGCAAGAAGATATTCACAATTATACAAGCGCACGAACGAGAGACAGCTCACGGGAAGCCTTATACTACTTCAACCTTATCTTACCACAACAACACAATTCAAGTCGAGTCACAATAGCCAAGTTTTTCCTACATTTAAGCTGCATTTCTTTTATATTTATTCATGTATGAGCATGTCTGACACTGAAAAAAACAAGCCTAGGCCTTCTTTATTATATCGAATCTCATCAAACATACACACACGCACTCACACACAGGTTACTCACTAAAATAATTTTGAGCCTAAAAGGATTCCCATCTTATGGTCGCGTATAATTATCTCGGCATTTGTCTAATTTCCGATGGTATTGCTATGCAATCTAATTTGGCAAATTAGAATTATACTTATTATACTTATACTTCATTTTATCATAATTTGCTTAAAGTTGTGGTGGAATGAAATGATAGGAATTACGGAAACCTTTCCAGTATAATTTCTCTTTTAAAGAGTTTTGATTGCAAAGTATTTGTATTTCCACTACGCATGCCTTTGGGCATGACCCTAACGAATATTACTCATACGCGCTATTAGCTACGCTTATACATACATACATACATACACACACCCAGTTGTTGTTGTGGACACAGTTGTCCATACAAAAGCAGCTAGCTCTTGCTTTTCTTGTTGTTGATGATGCTTGTGTAGCAAACGAAGCATGCCAACCTCAAAAACGTAAATTTTAATGTCCTTGACATTTTATGCCATTTGACGTTTAAAACACATTCCACTTCCTTTTTTTTTTTTGCGTGTGCAGAAATTCTATACAAAAACAAAAAAAAGCCTGCAACATGCTAAATATAGTTGCAATAATAGCGCTTAAGGTAATCAGATGGCAAGTATTAAAGCATTCAAGCTCAGTTTAATGTGCACATCGTTTTACTTTTGCCGAGGGTTCTATCAATTAATTGTTTACCTTATGCGTTAGTATTACTACTTAGTTAATAATTAAACCCAGACAGCTGCTCGTAATCACAGGACTGATGGTCAACACGCACACACTCAAACACACACACACACACACACACACACACACACACACAGACTGATGTGGGCTGAGGGGGGCAGAGTCCTTCGTGTAGATAAGAGTTAACCCAACCGGCGCTCGCTTGGAAAAAGGTCAATGCACAGCAGTTTTTCGTTATTTTGGCTTACCTTTTTATTTTCATTTATTTTGGCTTGTTGTTGCAAATATACAACACACACTCAGAAAAAAATATGTGTCACAAATTCGATTTGGCAAAGGCAGTTAGAAGCTTAAGCCAAAACAAGAGCGTATTAAAGTTGGGCACAGGCAACTTTTTGATACACTTTCACTAAGGCACCACAGCAAACACACGAGCGCTCTTACATGCACATACACACATAGCATTTTGGCTGCTCATTCTCAAGAAGTATATGTTGCTCGAACGAACCGTCAGAAATGTCACAATCGACCTAGTCTGTCTTTCTGATCAAGAATATATAAACATTACGGGGTCTGCCATGCTTTCTTTTCCCAGGTACATACATTTGCACAGCTTCATGATACCATTTCTTGTTTTTTATTGTCAAAGTGTATAGCGAGAGTCAAAGCCAAAAAACGCACATTGCCTCTAAAATCCACGGGACTAAGTTCAATTCCCGTGCCCTGATGCGATTTTATTCTGTCGATAACATTCACAGCCAACCAAAAAAGGTCAGAGAACTCACACATACATACACACACACACATACACAGATACACACATGTGCGTTTGGGGCCAACCTTTGGCTGTCCCAAATGGCCAGTCAAACTGTTTGTGAGTCTATATAGAGATAGATATCTCATGTGCCGCTTTTACATGTGTGTGCAACGATTTACAGTTGAGGCGGCTCGCTTAGTAGCTCAGCGCCTTTGCTATCTATATTTCGTATACATTGTAGATTAATAATAGTACAGTAATAACAGTAATAATAATAATAATAATAATAACAATTATGAAAAGTGAAAACCAAACCCACTAATATCAGAGCCCGACAATATTTACACACAGTATTATATATATAGATATAGCAAACTGAAATTTATTTGGACTCAAATCGGAACTTTGATGGATTTCATTGGTTGGAATATTAGTTAAGGCGACAAAGAGTTGCCACTAAAAGCGTAACCGGCTCGAAATTCTGAAATTCTGGGGTACACCAGATTAAAAAAGTCTGTTAAACGTGATTTTTTCTTTAAAAGAGGAATGCACTATTTGGTTCTTAAGAGTTGTGTTAGGGTGGGATCATTTAAACGAGATGTGCACAAGAAAACATTCGAGTTGATAAATCTAAGCTGACTATATTAACAGTCCTTGTTAAAGATTTTATTAAATCGTTGAGATAGGGCTTTCGCCCAGTTTAGCCTAGTTTTTTGGCTTCAAAGATTGATTATTTTACAAAAACTTTGTTGAAGCTACCACACACGCCGAAAGCTTGACAGTGCAGCATGCTAAGTTAAAAACAATATTTAATACGAGAATCTGAGCGAAGGCAACATGTTTTATGGAACTATGACAGCAGTTCTTGGCCAAATCTAAATCAAATTAGTCTTGTTTGCTTAAACATTTATTTAATTGCCTTTTAACTCGCTTTTTAAATTTGCATAATATGTATTGTGGCTGTGATTTCGCCCACTGCTCTTGAATAAATTGTAAAATATTGTAAAAAAAACTAAAGCCTTCAATCCAAATGATTTAAGTTTGTCAAGTCGAGCTCAATTAAATAACATACACACACACACATGCACTCCTGGAGCTATTAAAATAACTTAAATCGGCTGGGAGCAAATCGTCAACCTGTCTGTCTGTCTGTCTGACAATGAGCTGCTGTGAGCTATAAATTTTGCGAATTATTAGCAATTAAGTGTATAAGTGCAATGACGCGCATTTAAATCTGCCAATTAGAGTTTGACACTGCGGTGGCCAACAAGCCGGCTGAGCTGTCTGATAAAGAGTGAGAGAGATAGAGCGACCTATTGTGCCACGACGAACTAGACAATTAGAAAGTCAGTTTATGGGCCCGATGGCAGCAATAAAATTGATTTACTCTAGATGTTCGTACATATGTATATACAATATACACATATGTATATCTATGTATTGCTCGGCAGCAAACACAATATGGAAGGTCTGAAAGCAGAGTTCTGCTTTTGGTAAGCAAACACATGTGCACTTTTTTTTGCTGTCTCGCTCGCACTAGCAGCAGCACGCTGTTGTTATTCCCAATTTCATTTTCTATTTCGATTACTAGCAAGCAGTATCCTCTGGTTCGCGTCTCGTAAGCGACAGGCAGCAATGTTTCCTTAATCCAAAGAGGGTCTTATCTGTTGTCTCTCTCGCTCTCGCTGTACTATATTGGCGATGTTGTAAAAACTTTTATTTGTCGCTGATTTGAGTATCGAGGCCAACGGTTGTGCATGTGTATATGCCATACCCTTCTCTCGCTTTCGTTCGCTCTTGTTCTCAATGCAAGCCAGCGCGCTTTTGTTTATTTGATTCAAAGCACAAAACAAAAAAATTTTAAGTAATGCAATTTATCTGAAAACTATGCTGACACACCCACTGCCCCCTTCGCTTTCTACCGCTAGAATGCCTTGTCCTTCTCCGAGCAAGAGTGCAGCCCTGTATACTAGTAACAATAACAATAGCAATAACATTAAACGGCAGCAGCAACAACAACAACAAGAACAACAACAACAACAACAACAACAAGAACAACAACAACAACAACAACAACAACAACAACAACAACAACAACAACAACAACAACAACAACAACAACGACAATAACAACATGTTGCTAAAATTGCACTAGAGTACGACTTGCTACAGCCCAAAGGACAACAAAAACTTGTGCCCTTGTATATGTGTACATATGTATGTATATTATATTTGATGTCGCTATTATTTCAATTTCGCTTAGACCTGGCACAGCATGTGCTTAATTTTAGCCACTGAGGGTTTGTGAAATTCTAATTTATTTTTTTATTTAATTTTGACAACTGACATGTATTTAGGTATTTCAAATATTTTTTTTTGTTGTAAAGAATAAAAAAATATGATTCTTTTTGCAAAGATTGGTGAAAATCCACAAGCCCGATTCAAAATTAGTCGATCGCAAAAGAGGGTCATAACCTTCTTAACTATCAATATGCGTGCGTTTATTCTACTTCTATGTCTGGCTGTTGTCTTGTTAAAACTAGAATTTCTTTAGCACACACCTGGATGCAACTTTTATAGAATTTAGCTCTAAAGCTTTCAAGTTCGCATAATAAAATGATAAATACACACACACACACACACACACATTCAGCTGAGAGTTCAATAAGAGGCTAGGCGAACAGGCAGCGCTTCTTCTAAGCCTGTCTGTCTACTATCCCGAAATATAGCCTTGGTTATTTATCATTTTCGTCAATTTTTTTTAGTTTACTTTGTTTTTTAATTAGTATGCAATTTCAAATAATTTTATTTATCACTTGGGTTTATAATAATATTGTCTTATATTTTGTACCTTAACATTTTTAATATTGTACATATAATTTTATTCTATTCTAAAATAAAACCAAAACTTGTTATTTCCATATTTATTTTTATTTATTTTTTTGTTTATTGTATTTTTTTTTGAATTTATAATAATATAACTTATTTATGCACCAAAATTTCGTTGTTTTATTTTGTATAAAAAATCTAATCCACTCTTGTTATATTGTATATGTATATATATATTTTTAGAAAGTTGTATAAAGTCTTTTGTATCTTATACACATTTTATCTATATGTATCACACATTTGGAATTGTTCATTATTTACTAATATTGTCATATTATTTATATGCAACAATAATAACATTTATAGCTGCTTTTCTTGATTTACAGAAGCTACCAATGGCAATTGATAGTTGTACATATTTTCTGGCCACACAAACACAGGCAAACAGAAGCCCAAGAGGAAGGATAGCGCAAGGCAAGCAGGCAGCAAATGTGGTAACGAGCCGTTAAGTTTGTTTTTTGCTGGTATCGGCCAGCTTGCCCGTGCGTCCATCCGTCCATGCGTCTATCCGTCCGTTTGTTCATTCGTTCGTTCGTTTATCTGCGTAATCCTAATGAACGTTCCTTTAGCACAGACTTGGCTGACTCGTGCTCCAGCTGCTGATGCCTTCTGCCTGGTGGCATAATTGCTGCACACTGCACAGTTTCCTTTTTGTTTTTGGTCTTCATACACACTTTGACATAAAAAATGGAAAAGGGTATCATGAAGTTATCCACGTCACGGAGAGAGGGACACGAGGTAGACCCCATAGAGCACCACATAGCAAGCCAAATTGATTCGACTAAGCCCTCGGAGACTATAAACGCTAGAGAAACCAAACTTGGTATGTAGATACTTCTACTACCAAAGCAGTACGCTTTTATTTTTCAAAATTGTACTCCTCCGGCCTGAACACACTGCCCTTGCTAAAGTGTATCAAAAACTCGGCTGTGCTCAACATTGATGTGTTGTTGTTTTTTTTTACACAGAATGCGACGCAAGCTTTAAAGGATGGCGAGTTTGCGTTTGCCAGTTCAGCGTCTTTTACGCGCCACTGGGTGGGTATGTGTGGCGGTGTGGGGGAATTGAGTGCAAAACGATTCCAATTCGATGCCTCAGCATCGATTGCGTGCTATGCCCGCTGCTGGCTCGTTCATCTTCTTTTAATTGAACGCGAATACTACAGTGTGTGCTGGATTTGTTGCTCTAGAAGCGACTTGGATTTTCGCTTGCGCCGTTGTTTTCATATCTATGGTATGTGTGCGCTATATATTGCTGTATGTACTCACGCTTAATCGGCTTGTGAGTGCTTCATCAGCTAAGTGTAACTAACAAATATTTTATGTACCTCTAAACAAACGAGCTCAGGGCAGGCAAACATCAATCAAATGCTAATAAATAACTGGAGCTGTCCCTTACAGCTCGCAAATCCATTAGATTATTCATGTTAAGCAGCACATAGCAGTTGCTTAGCTCTATGTGCTAGATAGCACTAGTCACTATATTAGATGCACATTCCAACTCTGCAAAACAAGTTGCTAGCAATAAATTAAGAAATACGAGCAGTCTGAAATAATACCATTTATAAATTACTTTTATATATACTGTTTATTAGAAATGATTTTTTGATTTGCTGAAAGTATTTAAAACAATAAACAAATTTTGTATAAATATATTTTTGAACCTTTTTTAAATATATTTATATTTTGCATTTACTTTTTACTTGTTACTATTCCGTGCACCTATTTTATTTTATATCATAAATAACAGCTGGTTGATAAACATATTGGTAATGTCGGCTTATTAATGCTCAACTATTTTGAAAAACATGTATCAAGTCGATAAATATATATGAAGCATTCTCATATTACGCATACGCAGCTTCATGTTGAAGCTAGCCTAGGCTCAATATTTATTATGCTATAAATTAGACACTCACACAGACTGTTTATGTTGCTGTAACTAAAGCTTTAATATATAAATCAAATAATTTAAGTATTTATCGAAACGTTTGACAACAACAACTACTAGACTTTAGTTAATTTAAACATAACTTTGAGGCGTATTTAAGCGAGCGACTAAAGATGATAAATGACCCACAACTGATTGTGCCAACAAGGCTGCATACAAGAACAAAAACAATAAGAGAAAAATGCCAATAATACCATAGAGCCTGAAGCCTGAACAGCAACGACAAGAGCAGCAACAATTGCTAGACAACAATCAGCAGCGTGAGCTGCGGCTGTTGTTGCTGCTTCGTTTGGCGCCTTGGCAAATGCGTAAGCCCAAAGGCGTTTCAGTCAGTCAGTCAGGTTAGGTTAGGTCTGTCAAACAAATTGAGCCACAGGACGCACAACAGGCAAGCAGGATAATCAGTGGTGGCAGTAAACAGCAACAGCAAGAGGAAGACGTAGGCTGCAACTCAACTCAAGTCAACTTAACTTAAGTCAAATCAGTGTTGGTAGAGAACGTTTATAACGAAGGAAAATGCTTGTAAAACTAACGTTAAGCGTAATTTTTGATATAAACGCTTCATCCTTCCCCACCAAGGTGTCACATACATATGTATTTGTAGAAGTTTCTCACTCTCTCGTTGTTTATGTCAGTGTGTGTGTGTGTGTAAATAAGCTCGCATTATGTGGCAGCAAATTGATTTATTGTAGTTTATGGTATACGCTAAATAGGGGAGTGGCCTCCCCTTTTGACCTACTTGCGTTGTAAATTTGAAATACGTTTGAATTTAACGCTCTTTTGCACAGCCAATTAGTTGCAGTAGCTAACCTCGGTAACGGCACAATGAGTGCTTCCTAAAAAGCAAAATGGCGGACACACAGACAAGCAAACTGTTCAAAGAATATTAAGAGATCCTGTCGCACATTCTTCTGCTCTCCTTTCCCGTTATCAGAGGCTGTACATGTACTCACTGAATAATTTTAAAAAAATGACAAGGCTTGATCATACCGGTTAAAAAATTATTGTAATAAGATTATTTTTTTTTTAAAAGGTAAAATTACTTAATGTTGGTTTCGCTCAATTACTAATTGACTTCGAATTCAAATAAAATCAAATAGTGTGGAATTTTAGGTCTCTGTAAAGTATAGAGCCACGCACATACCAAGGGCAGCTTGTGATCTGTCGCAGCACGCGATTCTGCAGCACCTGGATGCGTTTACAATTTGATTTTGCTGAGATTCCCCAAATTTGCACTCTATAATGCCATATCGGCAAAAAACAGTGCACATGTTGCTCTTTCTATGAATGAGCCAACGTAACTAGATCGTTCTATACTTGGCTTGTGAAGGCTGATCGAGGGCAACTTCTTCCCATTGGATTGGTGCGGTGTTCATGATTAGCTTCCTTAAAGTAAAGCAAGTTTTTATGGTATTCACTCGGTTTTCTTTTAGCCTCCACGGCTTTGCTCCAAGCTGGGCGCTTGTTCAGGTCCTTGGAGACCATTAGCTGCATCGATGTGACATCCAGAATTATAAATCACGGCTATGTCATCTGCATACGTTGCAATGAGAGCCTTAGAAGGAGCTTCCGTATGCTGGTGACTGGGGCAGGGTTTGTCTGCGGTGTAGATCATGTAGAGGAGCACACTGTCCAAGAACATTGCCCTGTGGGACGCCTGCTCTCATTGGGTAATTAGCAGAAAACGTTTCTCTAACCTTCACCTTGAATTCCGGTCCTTCAAGGCATGATTGTAGCACATTATAGTACGGTGCTGGCAGACAATTTTTGGATTTTGGATAGAAGAAGTCCGTTAAATAAATCGCATCTGAGTTACCCTATCGCGATTCGAAGTTGAGCTGCAGTGTTCGATTACACAAGAATCAATCCCAAGGGTCTTGAGATCGAATTGCTCGTCTACGTCGGCGCCTTTCTGTTGCGAGGAGCTCTCTGGCCTCCCTTGTGAGTATGATGCCCTACTTGATTGGGTCTGTCGGAGTCTATGTAGGAGTTAAAGCAGTGAGCTTGTCAACTGCCATCTAAATAAATTCCCTAGAGTAAAGTATGGCATCTAGTGGGATGGAGCTCTCCATATGCGCCGAGCAGATGGACTCACGGTAATTCCTTCGGTCTGAGCCAGATGGTCAGAGGCTAGATTCCGATTATCTCTTATGCTTGTTTGAAAGTCCGGTATTCCATGATGTACTGTAAGTCATTGCAGGCTGGTGTATGGCTTGCTACATATGGGTATCTAGTTGGGGATCCTGTGGCAAGGAATTTAGCACCGAAATTAGAAATGGCTTCAGCTAACTCTCGCCCGAAGCCACGTAGTAGTTCAGTGAAGTGCCTTCCAGCTAATATGTTCCTTGAGGGACAGTAGATGGCACTAGGGTCTATATCTCCAAGGTCTGTTATCACCTTGACTGTTGACATCTGAATGGTGTTTGCCTCGATGACCCTTCTTGGAAAGTGAAACAGAGTGCTCCTTAACAATATCGCAGTTCCTCCGATGCCATAATTGCTGTGTAACGGTTTATATGTAGGGTATAGAGGTATACGCCGCCGAGCCACGCCGCCGATTTTCGTCTTTTCATTAACCAAATATCTGCGTGGCGGCGGCGGCGTTCGGCGTAATAACTTTTATAAATAAAAACACTATACACTATACACACTAACTACGATACCTGCAAGGAAAGTTGCACTTAAGTTTTTATTTCGTAATTAATTTTGTAATTAGTAACACAGCTCCAGAAAAAAACGTAATAAGTTCTTTTGAGCAGACAATATTTACTATAAGTTTTTGGAGACACTGAATACAAATCTAAGTTTAAGTTAAGTTTAATTCATAGACTCTAAAAACATATTGTAAAGATGGTCTGCTCAAAAGAACTTATTACGTTTTTTTCTGGAGCTTAGTAATTTTGGGTAGCTGAAAACTACAATTTAGTCAAGTTCAGGAAGAATGACTGTGAACTTAATTTTAATTTAATATTACGCATCTTGTAACCAAAATGGAAAATTGACGGAAAATTGTTTCTTTATTTTAATTTTATATTTCATTTAATATACTACTTAAATTTGACCTAATTTATGAAATACAAACATGATATTAAACCAATAATTTGAGTGTTTTTTATTAAAAAAAAATACGTCCCAAGCCGCCGACAAATTTAACGGCTTAGGCGCCGCCGGTCCTTCCTGACCTCTACGCCGTCGCCGCCGGTTCTTTTTGGCTCTGTCGCCGCCGCCGAAGCTTCAGCCATCGGCGTAAACCTCTAGTAGGGTAGAGCGTATATCCATATATTTTTCTTCAGTCTCCGATAAGAGAAGAATATCGACGCTGTTGTTGTGCGCAAAGAGTTAAATTTCTCTCGCTTTCCCTGAAATGCCATTGATATTCCAGATTAGAACTTAAAGCCTGTTGATGCCTCGTTTTTCATTTATATTTGTTTTGTCTACGGCTGCGTAGGTGGCAACTGTATTGCCATCGGAACTATGAGGCAGTGGCTGCTGTTGTTGTTATTGTATTGGTGCCTTACTGCTGATTCCCGTTTGCAAAGGTGGAGACTGTTGGGCGTGTGATGATTTGAGGGTTAGCGAGTGTTGCTCTTTGTGATTCCTATTAATCGGCGAAGAAGCTCCTGGTATCGTACACAGCCCTTATAGCTGCCCATATGGTTGGCTCCACACTGGAAACAGGTTCGCGGTGCTTCTAAATAACGTTAATATTGAGTAATGGCGTATTCTTTACCACCCCTGGTACAATTCGGCGTCAGTATATGGCTGTGTGGCCATATTGCTGGGAGCAACGGCAATGTGCAATCTCTGTAGATTTACGCAATCTTTCGAGAAGTTTCTTTTGCCGGCGCAGCGTATTTAATTATACCGACCGTTTTCAAATGTTTGACCTTAATGGTGACGTTACCAATGTTAGTGACCTCCTGTATGAGTTCAAAAATATCTTAAATTGCTGATATTTTAAACAATTTGTGGGGGCTTCGATGATCTTGGATGCTGGTTGTTGCCAGTAGCTGCTTCTTCATCAGAGTTGGGTGTACCTGTGAGGCCAAATTTGGTTCTTCAATGAATTCCTCAATATCCATATCAAGAATGGCAAACCGGTTTACAGAGTTCGCGCTTAAAGCTGGAAGTGAGAGAAAGCGATTTTCCGTCCTTTTTTCTCTTAGCCGTTCGTTGCGTTTTTAGTATCCTATATGTTAGTTTTGTCCAATACTTGGCCAGGAAGGTTCAATGGAATTTGGAAAGAGCCTCTGATATCAGGCTCTGTAATTGTCCTAGCTCAGGTACAGACCATATTAATTGCGTCGATGTTGAAGACACTGACTAACAGCAGTCGTAGTAGTGGTGCAAGTAGGCGTCGCTGCCCAATTTGCGCTGGTTGCATCAATTTGCGACGAGGACCGTTCACAAAGGGCTGCTTTCAAGGCTTCACCTAGAGAAGTCTTGCTTTTAGCACATGGTGCCTGGGATGTTTTAATTACTTTTTAGTTTTCATTGTTGGGATATTGTTCTTATTTATGAAGAGGCCAGCCAACGCCATAGCCGAGGCCGGCTGAATGTAACCTAAAAGGCGATCACCTACTTAGGGAAAGTAAATATATTAACCGAATTTTTTTATTTTGATTTCCGAACACGTCTGGTTAGAGCGATTTCTCAGAGCTCTTAATTGAGCAAGCGTACAATAAAAATTTGCTTCTAAATAGTATATTAATGTTATGTTATGTTATATTAATGTGTGTTTGTATATTAATTTTGAGGAACTTTTACCTAAATAGGAATTTTGTTCGTGAAATTGTATAATTGGTCTTGTCAATCGTATTCGCAAAATGTTTTAAGCAAAAAACATGTGCTGAAAATGAAATCAGCTGCCTTCAATTTTCCAACTCACTCGACAGATACAAACTAAATTTCAGGCTGGCCTACAATGCATTTAAACTGCGCCTCACACACTAAGCTGCAATTGGTGCAATTTATGGGTCAGCTGGGCGGCAGAAGGCCGATTGGTCACTGATGTGTCGAGTGTGCTTCTCTGTTGCATGTGTTATGTTGATGGCAGGCCTGGTAAGCCCAGCGGCAGACCCGGGGGTGGCATCCACTGGGCAGTCCGTTGGGACATATTTTATATTTAATGCAAGACATTTGTCATGCGGTCGGCGCTTTTATTCAAAGTATTTGCAGCAATTTTAATGACAAAATGAGAGCGAAATTGCAAATACCAAACATGGCACAAACACAAAAAGTAAAGTCAACCACAGCTCAACTAGATCATTCGCTCTATAACGGATTTTTGTATCGGATTTTTCTTTTTGGCATGAAGTCTAATTTACTAAAACTACCAATATCAAATTTTGTAATTGGTTATCGCACAAGCTGATGTAAGCTTTAATATCAGTTAAATATTATTATTTTTTATGTAGTTAGCAACTTGTTGTGCTAGCTGCCAAAACCATTAACAACGTAACTGCACAAGTCCATAGTTAGAAATACGACACTAACAACACTTGAACATACACAAAACTATACCAAGAATCGTAAAATCAATGAAACACATCTTTTCATATGTTTCTATAAGTATTTGTTATAAACTCAAAAAAACCACCGCAGCCTCTTGAAGTTTATAATCCTCAAATTGACATAAAAAATGGGAATAAAAGAAAAAAATCTATAAAATGTTGCGTCTCCAGAAAAAAAAATTTTCAAATCAATTGACTTTATATTAAATGTTAGGAAAATTCATGTGCTTCGCTTAAGTTTCTAGAATCATCCACAGCGTTGGCGCACATTACTTTATCTATTGTCAGTCTTGCAGAAGGTTAGGGTTCCCTCCTTTGTAAATCTAAATTGACTTAGTTTTTTATTTTTTAAGAACACTTGGTAAATCATGTTTGACTGAATATACATATAATTTTATTTCTTCAAAACACGACTTGTCACTTCAATGGTTCAACGGAAAAAAAGAAAAAAAAAAAATTGTTCGGAACATCGGAACATGTTTTACATAACAATAGAGTTGCCAGCTAGCATATGAGCAAAGCTCTTTTTGCACATACATATATGTAGAGCAATCGATTAATGTAATATTAGAGATGTTTTTTTCAATACCAACAAAATATGAAATACGACCTTACTCCTAAAAATATTATTATTTGCTTTTGCATATATTATTTTGCTACATATGTAAATTCAGTTTTGCAAGTCAGTTAAATTTAAAAATTAAAAAGATTTATATATTTTCTGTAGCCCCAGACTAATAATAAAGCACTGTACTCGTTTGATTGTAGCCTCGACTGACTAAATTGAATGGAATGAAGACGCTCCGTTTCTACTTTGACGTACATATGTATGTACATAAATGTTAGGACAGTATTGTTGAAACATACGACAGTATTTCAACAGATGATTGTTAACATTTAGTCGAATCATCAATCGAGACGCATAAAAATGCATAAAGCTGACTTTCTATACGTTTCTTTTCCTGAAATATGCATTCGAGCTTATTTGTAGTTTAAAAAGCAAACCTGTCATTTGATTGACCATCTTCATATTGAAGTGATAGCTAACTTCTTCACAACAGAACATCAACGGGTATTGAAGTGCATCATATGACTGATAAATTTCATAACGTTCTCCCCAACAATCATTTATAGTGGGATCACTGAATTATCCATGGCTTCCAGGGGTTCTTTTGTCAGCTCTGATAATGATTTTCTGGACGTCAGAATGCATTGTATCCAATGCGGTTTTAGAGAATCAACTAATCAATTGCTCAATTACGCTCCAGGAGAAGATTTTGCAATGGTTATATAATATCACGGTTAGTTGCAAGTTTCACTGCAACACTGCACTATGGGGAATATTCCAATTTTTCGAATATAAATTAATAACGCAAAAACGGAATGAGATATGTTGGTCTAGTTTTTTGCATTAGTCTTCTAAGATCAATAGGAAATTGTGCCAGAAAAATGGGCGTGGCACCGCCCATTTTAAATTTTTTAGGGTATGTAAATTCGTTGTTTTTCAAGCGATCCGGACCAAACTTACAGGTTTTGTGTGTAATATTAATACGTTGTCAAAAAATGAAACAAATCGAGCGACTATATCTTATGGCTGCAATAGGAACAATTGATAAAAAAAAGGTGTTCTTGTATGAAAAACTTTTTTGTTTTCAAAGTTATCCATACCAAACTACCCAGTTGTGCGTTTTATAACGCTTTTGATATACATATTGGCCAAAAAAAAAGTTCAAAAATCCAGATCGGACCACTTTAACATACAGCTGCACTTAGTCAAGGTACGGACTATAGTAATAAAAAAATTTTTTTTATATTATTTAGTAATTGAGTATCTATTTTTACTGACTTTTTTATTATCTATTGACTATTATTTAATGAATAAATTTAAAGTTTATTTTTTAAAAATACTAAATTTTGAAAAAATTCCGTTACTAAAATACAAATGTTAGCTCGAAGTTCTCTGCAAAAATGTAAATTTCTCAGGTTGTGCGGATTTGTGCTTATTGAGACTAACACCCTTAAATCACAATTAATAGCTCTACATTATGCAGCTGGACGCATATTAATTGACCTCAATTGTCACTTTTTATGTCTACGCAAAGTTGATATTTTTTTCCAAAAATTACTTTTAAAAGCATTTGCTAATTTCACAAAATATTAATAGAACACGCACAGATACAAAATATTAGTATAACAAACATATAGTACAAGCCTGTACCTTTGATATCCTTTTAAAATTTTGTAAAAAAAATGTTTCAGGTTGTAACAATATCAATTCGAATATTAGCTGCAAAAAAGTGCAATTTGCTGGCACGTGCTTTTCGACAGTAACAGCCGATTTTACAGCTGTAAAGCTTAACAGTGGTCTGTTATAGAAATTTTTTTGGTATGCAACTTTACAGTTTGAAGAATTCTAAAGATGTTAGCGAATAAAAAATCAAATTTGAACATTTTGAAATAATGACTTTATTTACGAAAAATGGAAGTATTCCCCATAGTACACTGCCGAATCACCAGCGAAATAAATCTGAAGGAATTTATGATCTGTGCTTGGTGGTGGTAATCAAGCGCCCGCCCAATGAATTTATCCCTGAATCTGAATTTTGGGAAGTAATTTCGGGAAAAATAAGAGTTGTCCATTTTGACAATAGAAAGACACCATTACCTTATAATGCAGACAGTAGCCCCGCTGTTAAATTTTTGTGCGTGCAACAGAAATTAGTTTGATTCGCTTGTATTTCCAATGGCTCCGAATACAATGGCTCTGGTGGACGACTCAAAACGGGCAACTTTACTTTGCCAGCTGTGCAGCAAAAATCGGTACTCCCAATCGAAACTTCACTGCATTGCATTTCTGAAGGACTTTGGGAAATTGTATGCGAATGCAGTACGATTAAAGTCTTTATTTACGGCTGGTCTTCTTCTAGTAACATGTTTTCGGGCTTGAGATGGTCTTTGTGCAGCCCGAATCTGTGCTATATGGGCACGTCCCGATTCATTACACTTGCATTCAATTTTTGTGCACATTCTGACTACGACTAATGTTTGGTCGTCTAACAAACAGGTTTTCCAAAAAATGATATTACATTCCATTAATTTCTACACAACTGAAAGCAAATTTGAGCCAAATCGGCCCAGCCGTTCTCAAGTAGTATGTATATGTATATATGTATGTATATAGGTACAACATAACATTACATATAATTTAATGTAAATTTATTCTTTTCCTTTATTTCAGCAGTTTTCAAGTGCAGCCAACAAAAATATGAGCGCAAGAAATAAAATGTAGCAGAATGAAATGCAAATAGATCTGCAGCAGCAGCAATAAATAAAATCGTGCATCCGTACTTGATATATATTTTAAAAGAATCAAAAGAACAACGCTAACGAAAAGAGCAACAATTGTAAAACTCAAGTGAAGCGACAACAAACAAGAGTAGCAATCTAATTCTATTGCTAAATTGAATTTTAAATGCACTCCAATAAGCTGACCTAGAAACAAAGCTAGAGACAGAGACAGAGATAAAGAGAGCAAGAGGAAAAGAGAGAGAGAGAGAAAGACAGTGTGCTGTGCTGTGGATAAAGACATAAGAACATAACGACAATATTTGACGAGGCCAGAAACGTAAACGAAAATTGAAAATTGAAAATAATATGCAACATGCACTTACAATGTCTGAAGTAAAACATATGTAAATGAAGAGCTGTTGAGTCAGTGTATATGTGAGTGGGCCCGTATTTAAAAAGCCGTTAGAGTCAAGCAAAGAGCTAAACCAATTTTACTTTGATTGGCAGTCAAAGTTGCAAGTTCAACGAACCCACACAGTTATGGGCAACAAGCTGCCGCTGCTGTTACTGTCACAGACAAAGACAAAGTCTAGTCACAATCGATAGACACGCCCATGCCCACACGCCAATTCCCAGCTGCGACGCCAAAGCAAAGCAAAAACAACAAAAACAAAAAAAAAATCGAAATTGTTTGACAAATGGCAAGTGAAGCCGAAAAATTTGTGGCAAGCTCGTCAAATAACAACTGAGGCACGCCAAGGTGCGCGCAGATAAGGAAGCAACACAATCAACAACAACATCATCAACAACAACAGCCCCGATTGGTGCAGAAAATTTGTTTTTGTGGGATTGCTTCATCATCTTAGCCTTATTGCCACCGCGTATTCAACGCTCTGCATCGAGCCGTGGCCAAGCAGAAACTTATTGCTGCCGATACCGCTTAGAAGTGTGTGCATTGCATGCCACAGGTTGAGCCAGTATCGCTGCCAAATTGATTGCAAACTGAACTGATTTAGAGACACTAATAAAAACTAAATAGACATCAATCGAGCTGCTTAAATGGCTTGATTTGCACGTACAGCAACATCAAATAGTTAAACCTACACACAATAATACTTACAGAACACACACACAGCTGCAAATGCGTTTTGTTGATACCAACATGGGATTGAATTGCACTTCAAGCACTTATGGTGCTACCCTCAAACTCAAATGTTGGTTAGCCTATGGACTTGCACTGCTGATTATGCTGCCAGGTAAGTGACAACAACAACTATTACTTAATTATACATATCAGACCAGCGCACGCAACAAATAATTTATTGGTTAATTGTCTGAAAATAAGATATTCAATGCTACTTTTACGCAGTGCTCACAGTTTTAAAGTATTTTATGTTTTTTATAAAATTATTTTTTAAAATACTTCTACCGGGCATTCAAACCTAGCTTGTTGCTTAAAAATCTAATTGAAATATACCAACATTTTTATAAAAAAATGCAAAAGGATATTATGAAGTTGTGCATATGTATGTAACAGGGAGAAGGAGGTGTGAGTGACATATATATTCTTGATCAGCAAGACAAGCTGAGTCGATATGGGCTTGTCCATCCGCCCGACATAAGCCTTGTCATGTTTTCGACCGATATCGTTAATTTTAGAACGATCTGATATATAGCTTAGAAATTATTCGCATTTAAGTTTTCAATATCTACCACACAAGCGAAGCTGCCGAAATCGCCGCTGCTTACTCTAAGTGTTTGTGAGTGCGTACATGTGTTTGCTGCGATGGCCTAGTCAAAGTGTATATAAAAGTTGTTTGCGCCCAACTTTCATATGTCTACTTGATTTATATTGTATTGTATTGTTTGAATTTTATTTCCAAAAATATATTTGAAACAATTAGTAAATGTTGCATCGATAACAATTTTCATCATATAAATTAAGGCAATTAAACTATAACAAATTGATACCTTGCACTTTGACTCTGCCTTTCAACTGATTTACAGCCTAGACTCAATTATCACGTGTGTGTCGCAGAACGAGCCTAGAAATTGCATTTATTTTTGTGTAGTCTTAAGCCGCTTAAGCAGCAAGCAATTTTACAAAAAAAAAAAGGAAAAAAGCTAGGTTTTAAAGTCGAAGGCATTTTGGAACGTGTATTGAGTAATTGTCAAGGGGGAAAGGGAGAATATTTGCTGTGCTTAAATAGGATCGTTGTCAGCGCAAACTGTAGACAGATTTGTAATCTGCTCATGTTTTGTTGGAGCTTTGCTAACAGGAAATTGGCTTTAGGTTATTCCAGACTGACAGACGTAGCTTCGTTTGGCTTCAATTTTTTTTCCATTTCGCAAGTGTGTAAACAGGGAAGGCGAGTGGTTAGGAATGCCATCGCAAGTCTTAACAAATGTTTATTACGCATACGCAGCGTGGCAAACAAATTAAACATGACTCGTTGTTGCGATAATGCTGTGGGCGTTTCTTGTTTTTGCTGTTACTGCTCCAATTACAATTTCGTTGTTGTCGCTATGACGTTGAAGCGATGCAGGAAGCTGATGTTGATGTGAATGCGACTGCGACTGCGACAGACTGGCTGACTGCCTGCCTGCCTGACTCCGTTGACTGGTAATTTGTTTATTTGATTGCATTTTGTGCGCTCTGAGCTGCCAGGGCGCGCAGGAATAAGCACCGTAAAAGCATGTTTATTGTCTAAAGCGAGAGGGAGAGAATAAGAGCGAGAGAGGGGAGAGGGGACGTGTGTTTTTTGGAAGCTTGCGCGCACAAATCAAAGTCAACTGTGGTAAGTGGTACGACAAATAAAGTGCCACCCAGCTCTTGCGTGCCACTGCAGCATGCAACTTGTGTCTGCCATTGACAGCACATTTTTGGCTGTCTTACCTTTAGCTGAAATAAACGACAATTAGATTGATGAACAGTTGCAAAGCATTCAATATGCATTCAACTGCGTACAGCGTGCCGTATGTACAGTATATGTGTGCTCGCCTGAATTGATGATTGCCCCAAAGTAAAAACCTGTTAGCTCGAAGGACAGCAAGCACAGGTTTTTCCTTCTGCTGCTCCTCAGACTTGGGCTACAGTATGCACTTGTTAACAAATCAATTTGACAATGGCATTGTGCCAGCCGAGCCAAGAATATCTTGTGAAAAATTTGACTTAAATAGGGTTGCACTAGGGCTTTCAAAATGATAGGGTTGGTGTGCTTGGGCTTGGATAACAAGCAATCAAAAGTATGAACTCATATTCTAAAGCTTTACGACAAATTTAAAACTTTTCATAAACAGTAAATTAACTAATTCATAAAAAATGGATGGAAGATAGTTTCGGCAAGTGCACGTCGATGGAACATTGATAACCAGACGCGTGCCCGTTAGTGTGATGCTTGTTGGTACAACTTCTGGGTCGGTAATGAATAAGATTGAATCAGTACTTCCATAATATGAAATCTACATATATGAACATGAACACATATTATAATCAGGATCAAATATTCAAATTACTTCAAAGCTATGTATATTTACACATTGTTGAGCCACTGAGCTTTTTCAGTAGCTATGTAGTTGTTACAAATGAAACGATCGTCACTATTTTAGTTTATGTATGCCTTCTTGGCCGAATTTATAGTAATTATTCATAAACTAGCAGCCCCGACTTGGGCTGTGTTAAACTATTAACTATTGTCTCGAATTCGACAACGTACATATGTATGTGTAATAAGACTCGAGTAGTCTTTGCTATGCGACGAACTTGATACGACTATACGACTATTAAAAAAAGCCCTTAGCAACAGGCTAAGACCAATCATTAAATCTAATACAATTGAGAGTGCGAAAATGAAGAGGCAAAGATCAAACGAAAGTGAGAGTGCAGCTGTGCAGAAGACAAGTGCTAGACAAAATAAGTTAGTGAGCACGCACAAAGAGAGCGCGAGCTTTTATTAGTGCAGTCCCGAATGCACGCACAAAGAAGAGCTTGTTAGAATGCAAGCGCAAAGAAGAGAGCGCGCGAGCGTTACATTTATTGGTCTTGCATGACCAAACACACATAATATATTATATACAAAATATATGTACATATATAAACAAGTGGACAAATTAAGTTGGGCGCAACCAGCTTTTACATAACATTTGACTGGAATCGGGCTGCGCTTTCAAACACACAGCATGCACTCACAAACGCATACAAACACAAACATGCGTATTTGCTGTAGCGAGCGGTCAGCCTACAGCGATCGGCCAAACGACTGCGTCGCTTGTATGGCGCGTCAGCTAAGTGCACCCCGCTATTTATATTGAAAATTGAAAAAGTAAATAATTCCTAAGTTACTTGCCCGATCGTTCTGACATTTTTAGCATCTGTCAAAAACATGACAAAACGTATTTGTGATTTATTTCATTTTTTTTTTATTTATTAATTGCTCCTAATATTGTGGGTGTAATCCCATTTTATTCGATTTGCGGGGGAGGGGGGAGGAATAAAAAAATAAAATAAAAGCGTTTGGGCTTAGGTATAGGAGAACTTACATACAAATTTGGTTACTCTAGCTCTTGTAGTTGTTGGGAAACAGTCGCTCATACATACAGACGAACGGACAGACGACATGACTATGTCGACTCACTTCGTCTTGCTGATCAAGAATATATATACTTTTTGGGGTCTGCCCACGCCTCCTTCTGGTTCACTGTTGACATATATTTTGCACAACTTCCTCCCTGATACCCTTTTCCAATATTTTTTTAGCAAAAATTGTCAATAAAGCAAAATGTTTAATCCATGCACTTGGGATTGAATTTAAGAATATTCGGGTTTGGAAAGTCAACTAATTCATAAAGAAAATCCGGGGTTAACCATATTCTGCCATCGTTTCGAATTGAATTACGGTCACTGAGAGTTTATTGCCCATACAGACTGATCGATTTAGTTTGACTTCGCTATCTGCCCGCCTTCAGCTCTCTGTTACATACATTTGCACAACTTGATGATATCCGTTTCCATTTTATAAAAAATGTCAAACTGTGTAATTCACTCGATAGTTAGCCACACAGCTGTACAAGTGAAAGCTAAACTCGTTAATACCATCTCCACCATAGAAACTACTAGAGTTGCGGTTTGGTGCATTTTCCGAACAACCAAGAGGATGAATAGATGTTATTGCACTATAGTTAATAGCATATTAATTGGAATTGATGAAATGTTGAGCACCTGCAGCAACAAGTCAAACTCTGAGTTTTATCAATAAAATGCCAAGCGATTGAATTATTAGTAATGCTCTTAGGGTATAACTTGCAGGCTAAATGCATCTCGTGCAGCATTTTGTAGCATTTGCATAACATTGAGCTTGAGCTTAACGTTAAGCAGCAGCAGCAAGCTAAAAAAATAAAACAGTTTTTTGTGTCACGTTCCAATTCGTTTTATGTGGCTGCGTTGACGTCACACCACAGAAAGAAAAATAGGGAAAAGACAAAAAAAGAATGTTACCTACTGGACATTCTTATGAATAAAACTTTTCAAGTATTTCTGCATATTTTGTGTTTCTTTCCCATTTTGGCTTGACTGCGAGAGAGAGAGAGGGGAAGAAAGAGAGAGGGTAGCGACAGATAGTATGTTATTCTATGAATACCTCTCCATATATATGTACATATATATGTACATACATATGTACTTACACACATATGTACTTACACACATATGTATGTACGTATGTGCACATATACATTTTTTTGTTAAGTTTTTTTTTTAGTTATTGTTGTTGCCTTTGGCAGCTCTGTTTTTATCTTTACTCTTGCACAGCAGCATTTTTTGCAGGCTTATCCATTTAGTGGCATGCCTCTAAAGTTAGACACACACACACACACACACTCTGATAGATAAATAGACAGACAGGCGTATTCACATTCGCATTTAGGTGCCAGGTGCCAGGTGCCAAATGCTGACCGGCTTCAATATGCATGCTAATATTGTCCACCCCAAGCCCAATGCTACACTGGCTACACTTTTTTTTACTCTTCAGTCCACCTAGCCCAATTGCCCAATACCCATGCCAGTCACAATGCTCTATATCTGTATATCTGATTTTCGCTGTCGCTGTCGCTGGGCTCTGTTTGCCTCAATTTGATTTTGAGCATAAATATTCATGAAGCGCCTCTCTATGCGAATGCGATATGTACTTTGTGTGTGTGAATGTTTGACTGCAAAACTCGAATACGATTATTTGCTGCCAGTTTGGTGTACTATTTGCTTATTCCGCTTATAAAACAAAGCAAGGAGCAGCACACACACACACACACAAACACAGTCATGTGCAGTTTGCAATTAAATTGACAACTGTTTGTCATACCGTCGTATATATACGTCGTATATACTATAGCTGCATACATTTGTTGCCATAAGTCCCTCTGCAAGCGCACTAAACCAATTTGGCAAAACTTAATGAACCAAAAAGGCAAAAGGCGCCCTATTTTAATATGCAAAAATAATCATGCAACTCTGCCTGATTTATGACCGAATGCATTAATGTTGTGGAGCAGTGTATATTGCAGAAAATTTGTTGTTGTTGATGGAGATGTTTATTTATACACAGAGCAAAAAGAGTCTGTAAAAATGGCAGCTTTTTTTGAAAAAAGAATTGCTCGAAGCCAGACCTATAGATAGTCAAGACATCTATCGATGTTATCATTGCATTGGTTGGTTTAACACGTGATCGATCTATTTTTGTGCGTTTTAGTAGCATTTGAGCTTAAATAATTACAGACCATAAATAATATTGTTTTTAAGTATTATTATTTTTAGTATCAAATTATTCTGTATTTATACATACATTGAAAAAAAAAATATTATATAAATATAAGAGAGTCAGTAGTGGCTTGTTTTCAATGCTTCAGATGCAACATAAATAGCATTAAGCTGGGAAATATTAAATATACGCTGCGTATACGTAGCTCTAATGTTGCTGTTGCCTGAAAATGCAAATGAGGCGCCTAATGTTGCTGTTGCTGTTGCTATTGCTGTGGCTGATCTGACAACAGCATTGCCATACAAATCAGCATATCAACAGTTAGGCCACGCCCACGACGGCAGCTTAGTGCACGCCCAATTAATGTCGAGCTTTCTGACTCTGACAGCGTAACGAAATTTCAGCTCGGCAAAACCGTTGCGGTAATGCAACTTCATGGCGTGTTGCAATTAAGTATGACAAATTACTTGACAGGCGCCGCTGCCACACACACACACACACACACACGTGCGCATACACGCACATGCAACATGCAACTTGCAACTTGCGGCAGCTTTTTGGACGTCAGTTAACATTTGACGTACTTAGTTACCAGCACTGCTGATGCCTTGCTGCTGCTGCTTGCTAATGCTTTAATATGGCACTTTAACAGTATTTAATTACAAGAGCTGCCGCAACAAATTACCAGTCAACGTATACTATACCATGCGAGGCTGCTGCTTTTCGAAGTTTTTAATTAGCAAACAAGACGATTGCCAAGCATATGTTGCTGCATTATCGCTCAGTAGACAACAAACATTTGCCGCAGAGATTTCGAGTTCATTGCTCAGCAGCAGCGAGAGCAATGAACCCCTACAGCAGCAGCAGCAGCAGCAACAGCAGACAAACACCTACACATAGACAGGCACATTCATTTATAAAGATATATACAGTTATATAGCTGGCCATGCAGCTAGCCGAGTGTCGCCGTCAAATATCCGCATCAGTGTTTATAGTTCGAGTCGAGCGTCGAGTCGAGCTGAGTTGGCCGAAAGCAGTGCAAGCCAAAGCCAAAGCCCAGGCCTGAGGGCTGTACTTGGCGTGTACAATGGGCCTGCTAAGCCACGCCCAGGTTTGTCTGTTGCGGCATTCTAAATTTCAATTTGGCAAACGTGCGCCGCATTTTGCTTGCACGGAAAACAAAAAAAGGCAATGCAAGAAGTATATGCATACATATTTGCCGCTGCTCTTCTTGTTTTTGCTGTTGTTTTTGCTTTAGTTTTCTAGTTTTTGGCAACCCTGCGTTATTCAATGCAATTGCCGTGCCGTACGGACAACGCACGTGCTATGTGCCTGTGGCAATTGTTTTCTGTGTGTGTGAGTGTGTGTGAGAGAGAGAGAGAGAGAGAGAGAGAGAGAGAGGGAACTTAGCCCAGCTGCATAGCATTATGCCAGCGCTAAGGATAATGCCATGGTTTTTGTTGCTGTTGTTGTTGTTGTCATCATCATCAGCGCCGGGATCATCATCAAATTTTGCAGGCATAGCGAATGTTTGCACAGACAAAATAGAAGAAAAAAAATGTCGAAAATGCTAGCAGCAAATATAAAAATAATGCCAGGTTACATTTTTTTCAGGACTGAGGGCTAGGGTGGTGCATTTCGCCTAATCCCAAACAAAAGATATAGTCTATGGCATGTAAGCAACTCTCTGTCTGTGCTGAGTTGTTGAATTCAAACAACTTTTAAAATGCAATATGTTGCAGTCAGGAGTCCAGCAGAAAGCAGGACTTAAATAGTATACTTATGGGAGCAGGAATTTGATACAGATTGCTGTACGGATTTCTATAGTTTTTATGCGCATTTAGCATAAACTTTTCACAGCCATTTATATGCTGTGCGCCGGGGCAATAAATTAAGAGTTTGGCATTGCCGCTCTGCGACAAAAAGCATCCTTTACTATTCTGTCTCACGCATGTGACAATGTATACATATATATATTTATATATATATATGTGTGTGTGTGTGTGTGTGTGTGTGTTGGCATTGTATGTTGTGCAAGCGCATAAGCGATCGACGAGCAATGACAAACGCTTATTGGTCCTTACCACCCCCTTGGGTGGGGTGGTAGTGGGGTCACTGTGTGTGTCACAGTTACAGTTGCAATCACAGTTACAGTTACACAGCGCAGCACAGTGACTGTTAACTGTATGACACTGACACTCGCATTCACATCAAATGCTAAGCCTGAGTGCAGTTCTCTGCTTAGCATGCAGACAGTACGCAACTTGCATGTGGTGCGCACAACCCTTTCGGGCTGGTAATCGTGCAACCTTTAACTGCCTGGCTGACTGCCTGCCTGCCTGCCTGCCTGCCTGAAGCGTCTCGTTTGTGAGGCACAGTGGGTGGGATTAATCATTATAAGGCATTCCATTATATTTGAATTAACTGTAAATTGGAAATATATTATTTATAATAACAGATTGGCAAACTTTTTGAAATTTCAAATTCTTTATATTCAAAATGATTGTTATAATTTACATTAGAATTGAGTGATTTGGCTTTGAGCGACAAACTCTGCTCTTGTCTTGTTGCAGAGCTTTGTTTTAATAATTACTATTTTATTCAATTTAACTATCAATTTCAATTTATATTTAATTCAACTTTGGAAATCTCTTGAGTTTTCACAATTCCGGAATTTCAATCCTTAATAAAGGGAAGTAAAAACATATTAGCAAAATAATTGAAAATTTTCGAAATAGTTTCTCGCATGCTAATAGCTTGAATACCACTGTGCGGCAGCGCTGCGTATTGTGGTCTGGGGTTACGTGGCTGCGGTTTAGTTTCGCGTGTATTTGATTGCTACTTTTGCCGCGGCAAAGATTGTGCTAATAAATCAAACAGTGTTCCGTTATTATGGCCACTTGTGCCGCAAAAGAGCGCAAACCGTTGCTTGCCAAGTGCCACGACCCGTACATAAATGCTTCTATTTGTGTGTGTGTGTGTGTGTGTTTTTGTGTGTGTGTGTGTGACTGCGCGCGCCGTAAAGTGACAACTGCAAGTGGGCCTGGGACTGGGGAGGTGGAGCGGGGGACGCTCAATATGAAAATGAGCAAATGCTGAGTGGAAAGTGTTGAGAGCTGTCAAGTAACTGCTTGCAACTAAGTAGCTGGCGATTGTAATCAAATTGTGTTGCACGCTGCCACAGTTGGAGTCAAAAGCAAAGCTGCTACTGACACTGATTTGATTTGTAGTTTCATGCTTGTGCTTGCATGATATGTCTTCGTTACAGCTGGCAAATGCTATAAATGGTAATCGATATTTATTAGTTGCTCTGCGCTGCCTCAAAATTGTAGAATAAATTATGAGCCGTAGAAATCTTGTTATAAAGTGTGTGTACATTGATTTTACGCTCGTGTGGCAGGCACCAGCAGTTTGGGAGTTCCAGAAATTTGTCAAAGTCAAAGTTACTTGCATGTCTATCTATTTTGAGCGGCGTTAAATTGAAAAGCAGAGCCAAGCGCTAGAAAGGGGCGCGCTGAAGAATGTGCCATGCTTTAAAAACTAATTCTAAAAACATTTCAGTCAAGTTTGCTTGCTGCCTTTTCCCTTTTTCTCTTTTTTTTTTTTTTTTTTGGGTGTGCTTGCTGCTGAAAGCATAAAGAATGTGACGCATCATGAGCATGACAGGCAAGTGAGGCAGAGATAGTAAGCGGTAGAAGCACAGACAGAAACGAGAGAGAGCGAGAGCGAGAGAGAGAGAGACTACTTATCAGAGTAGCTGTAGCACGAGTTGAAAAACTGCTGGCGGTCGATTAAAATGTCCTGAGCGCTTACGCGCGCGTGTGTGTGTGTGTGTGTGTGTGTGTGTGTGTGTGAGACATGTGTGTGAAAAACAATTCACACAAGGTGCGCTTAAAGGCATGCCTTGCCTAAATTATGGTCCAAAATGCCGGCCAGGGGTGGCTCACCCCGAAAAAGGAACGTTTAGTAAAATTTAAGAAATGCAAACTTTGATTTATGCACAGTTAAAACGAACAATAAATCTCTACTCGCAGAAACCTTGGATCCTTACATATCAATTCCAAGTATTCGAAGATAATAAGTTAAATTGCACAAAACTGTTTGACAAAATTCGAAGAAATAAACTAACTGAAATTCAATAAAATTGCATGCTTTAGTTAACTAAACGTGGTTACAGCAAGAGGGATAAATAATCGCATTAAAGAGATACGACCACACAAATATATCGGGAGAGAAAGAGATAGCGAGACAGAGAGAGAGATAGCTGCAGCTGCAAGTGCTTTGCGCTTTGTCTGTAGCTACTATATGCTTATGCTTATGGCCCGCATGCTAAGCTCATTAAAGTCTTACACACAGACACACACATACAAGGTGCGGCGCTTATGTTTCATTAAATTTGCAGCACTTGGCGTTTGGCTAGCACGTGTTTTAGGCTGCGGGGTTGCGTGGCAAACATTAGCATAAGCAGCATGGACCAAAAAAGCAAAAAAAACAACTAAAAAATAAAAATAAATTTAATTTTTATAAATACACATATGGATATGCATATGCATATGCATGTGTATACATGTGGCAAAAGGCGCAGCGTGAGAAACTTAGCGCCCAGCTATAGGCACTGAATAGACTCTGCTGCTGCTGCACTGCATCAAAGGCGTACAGCAAGGTTGCGCTCTCTGTGTACATACATGTTTATGTGTGTGTGTGTGAGTGTGTGTGTGTGTATGTGTGTGCCTCACTCGTATTTAATAAATTATGTAAAGTAACCAAGTTTTTCATTTTTCTGCGCTCCGCTCATTTTCTTTTCTTTTCATTCTTTCTTTTTTTTTTTTTTTGCTCTAAAATGAATGCAATGAAAACCAAAAAAAAAAGCAAGTGAAATACTAATAAAAAGCAAACGAAATTTTCTTTTTAGCCCAAACCTGCATGTATACATATGCTATAGCAAGGCTTCCATGAGGGCGTGGCTGGGTGTGGAGTTGGGGGCCAGCGCACTCGGCATATCTTTGTTCTTTGTATAGCGCATATCTAATGGATTAAATGGGCAGGCAAAGTTTGCTGCTGCTGCTGCTGCTGCTGCTGCAACCTCCTCGCTCTTGTGGCATGTTGCTTGCATAGCTTAAATAGTCAGCTACTGCATTATTCAGCTGACCGTATCAATTTTGGGGTTTTTTTTTTTGCTTTCACTTTGCATACACACACATAGTGCCTAAATCTCAAATCCCTTGAGCGTAGCTTAACTTAAAGTTACCCTCTAATTAGCTCGAATAGATAATTTACAGATACAGCTAGTCCTCTTTCGGCTCGACTTGGCTCTTAGGGTATTAAAAATGCAAAGTTCTTCATCTACATAGGTGCACAAATGATAATTAAATCATATTATAATGATGATAGTTTTCTCTCACCCTATAAACAAGCAGGTTAAGGCTAGCATTGAAAACAAAGTAAAATTCCAAAGGCAACTTCAGTCTGTTGCGCACAAATCTCTATTCACTAACTTATGAAATATTTTATATATATCGTATGTACCGTGTTTAGTTTATACCCTCTACTATAAAAGAAAATACAAAAGCTCAAGACACTGCCAAGTCATACACAAACAGAAAATCACATTCAAGCTTATTTTCAAATCCCTAACACTTGTGCTGGAGATTTGTCAATTTTCAGCAATAAGAAACTTGTAATGCATTAAAAGTACATACTACTAATTTGTCATAATCTGTATAATCACATTTCAGTATTATAAATGATTTAATTTGGGATTTTCAATAAAACCAAATCCTTAAGAAAAACTTGACGAAGAAAAACATTTCAGACAATTTTAATTGGTTTGGACCCTTTAATTTGTTAATAAATGTGCACTTTGCTAATGTTAACTGAGCAGGAAAAGTAGTAAATTCAGTTGATTTAATCTTAGCTTAAATTTGTTCAATTTGTATTTAATTAAAATTATTGAGCAACTTCTGATGTGTTAGTCTAAGCTTGAACGCCTCATTTTGTGATCACAATGAAAAGAAAATAAAGTTAAAACAACAAAATAAAATTACAAGCGATAAATCCTAAAAATTATACTATTTTATACTTTATAAATGAATGAAAGAATTATAGAAACTCTTCATAGCCGATATCATAATTCTTTATGATACTTGGTCTAGATACACCCAAAAATAAGATCACTGTATGTTATGTGTCGCCTACTGTTTGTTTGAAAGATTTCAGAGTCATCTTGAGCCAAAAATCTTTAAAGATTTCAAAGGCTCTCCTGGATATGATGAATCTATGTATGCTGAGCTAAATTACATTATAACCTTCGCCATGTGTTTTTATACACTTTGACATTTTTGTAAAAAATGAAAAATATTGTATAATGAAGTGTGCAAATGTATGTAACAGGAGAAGGAGGCGTGACAGACCCCATAAAGTATATATATTCTTGATCAGTTCGACGAGCTGAGTCGTCTGTCCGTCTGTATGAGTGCGTGTTTCTCAGCAACTATAAGAGCTAGAGAAACCAAATTTGGTTTGTAGGTGCTCCTAAATACAGGACACTACGCTTTTATTTTTTATTTCCTCCCCCCTCCCCCGCAAATCGAAAAAAACGATATGCATATAAGGCAGTACAAAAATCTTTAAATCTGAAATAAATCACAAAATTGCCTAGTCATGCTCTCGACCGATTGTGAAAGTTTCAGAATGATCGCATAAATAACTTAGGAATTATTTACATTTCTATATAATGTATAGACAGCGAGGTGCACGTGCTGACGCGCCATACAAAGTCGCTGCCGACGCGGGCGGGTCGTGCTGACGCTGTGCGCGTGCTGTTTTGTTGTATGTGTTCATGGTGCATGCATGTGTTTGCTGCGATGCCTTAGTCAAAGGTATCTAAAAGTTGGTGGCGCCCAACTTTAATTTGTCCACTTGTTATATTTAAATATTATTTATCAACTTAAAGGTAAGAAAGTAGATCATGTACAAATTTGAAAATATATATGGTATATTTTATTTTCACTTTTTTTTTAAGTAATTTTCATTTTTTCAAAAACAATAAAAATAAAAATGTTATGCCTTGGAGTAGTAAAAAAAATACAACAGTTGCGACTTGTCGCCAAGGAAACTCGGACCCTCAATACAAACAATTACGAGCAAATTACATATATGTTTGTCTTTATCTTGAGTTTCTGCTTTTTTCGTAGCATTAATGCATTCCTTGCTCTCTTTGGGTTTCGTTTACCCATGGGGGTTTCTCTTTAAGCTCAAACTGTTTTGTCTTCAGAACAAATATATTTTTAGTATACATATTTTTTTATTTTGCTGCAGATCAGATAAATCTTTTGCATGCAAGCAAAAATATTATTTTTCATTTGGTGTTAAAAACATAACACACAGTAGTTACCAGTGGGTTTTTTTCTTGGGTTTGAACAATGCCCAGAAATGCTAACAATAAAACCCAAAACGTCACATTTGGCCAAAAATAAATAAATAATAAAAAGCAGACAGAATTATTCGTTAGGCAGCGAGCAGAAAGCAATTTTGTATAAATAAACGTAAACGGATATGTAAATAATAAATAAAACTCACTCACACATGTACAAACATCGCTTCAGTGCAAAAAGGAAAAGAAAAAAAACTGGCATGGAATTGAAATTTATTTACGATATTTATTGAGCAATATAAAAATAAGTGTGTGTGTGTGTGTATATGTGTGTACGACTAGCTAATGCTCTAACGTCAATAAAACAATTATTGCCGGCTAACTGCTTTATAAATTGAGCTTAAATGCAAAACCAGACATTCTCAAACATAACCGCATTTTATGGCTGCAGCAGGTGCAGCATGTAGCGTTTGTTTATATTAACTGAATCCACTGAAGCAAAGGTATTTATTTATTTATTTATTTATTTATTTATTTATTTAATGTCAACTAAGAGCAGTTGACAGCAAAAGAAAAAATTACATTATAGTATTTATATATTACAAAATAGGTAAAATTAAATTTAAAGGTTATTTATAATTTATATCTTTATTTTTAAAACCTTAAATATGGAGTGTTAAACAGACAACATTTGTTGCAGGATTGGGAAACCAGAAAACCCAATCAGAATTGGATTAAAGTTAATGTTAATATTTAAGTAGTAAGTGACGCTATAAATAAACTCTGATGTCTCTGTGTTGATAACAGAATAATTATTAAAATCAGCACAGAGAACTCGAAGAGGCTCATGCAGTAATAGTTTAGTGTGCAAAAGTTAAGAGTTAAGGGAACAAAATTTCGAGTATATAACAGGAACCGAGAAATTAAGTTGACCCAACAAATATGAAGAATCAATTTCCCCTTTAATTAATTTAATCATGAATATGACACCGAGCATGATTCGTCGATTAGTTAAAGATGAAAGATTTATTAAAAGTAGTCTACTAGAGTAAGATGGTAGATCAACACCTGGAACCCAGTTAAAACGAACGTAAAGCAAATAATACAAATTTTTTTGAACAGATTCAATACTAATCTGGTGGTTCGAGTATTGTGGAGACCAAATACAAGATCCATATTCCAGAATCGGTCGAACAAGAGATATATAAAGTAGTTTTAGTTGTGTAAGGGTCATTAAATTCTTTAGCCCATCGTTGATAAAGCCGAGAACTTGAATTGCCTTACTGACAGTTAAGGAAACATGTTTGTCAAACTTCAGCTTACTATCAAGGAGAATACCCAAGTTCATTAACCTCCGATAATCTGTTGAGAGGCAATTGATCCATGTAGTAGTTGCGAGTTGTGAGCGAGTGTCTATGGAATTGACATAACTTTACATTTTAGAGCAATTAGTTTTAATAAATTATTGACCAATTAAAAAAGCAATCACAAGATCGGTCTGCATAAGACTGCATGACAGTTCTCTAAATGAGGAGACACAGCTTCACATCATCAGCAGTACATCAAAATTATTGGAAGCAAAATGACTGAGGGAAGATTGTTAATAAATAGCTTAAAGAGCAAAGGACCAAGATGACTACCTTGAGGGACACAGACGTTACGAATACTGTTCGAAACAGGCCCGACTTTGAAATCACCCTCCTGGTTCTGTTAGTTAAGTAATGGAATCCTTTCAGAAAATTGTTTGAAGTCAATCAAGCTTAATTTATTCACTAGAAGACGGTGATTAACAGAGTCAAATGCTTAAAATTAACTTAATAAATTAAACAAATATTTTGTTTGTAAAACTTTGTTAATTGGCCGCCATGTAAATCTAAAAAATAATTTGCAAAACCATGTTGGTAAGGTGAAACAATTGAGCTGCTGAAATGCATAATTTGAGAAGTAAGAATTTTTTTCAAAGTTTAGGCGTAGAGACAATTTTTGATATACCCCCTATAGGTTATTTACATAACTTCTTAGGGCCATTTTTATGTAACGGAATAATAAAAGATTCCTTCCAAATAGGCAAATAGGAACATTTAACGGACAAGGCAAATAATCTATGTAAAGTAAATATTTAGTGAAACAGCGCAACTATTTAAGTACGCAACTTGGTACACCATCTGGGTCCTGGAGAGACGTGGTTTATTACAGTTAGTTGCACGCGAATTGAGTTCTTTCGTTAAGTCACAGGCTCCGCAACAAAATTAGATTTGTTGATGTTATAAGGTTAGTGTGTGTCTGAAAAGTTGTTAGTGACTGAATGGTTGTGAAAAAGTCTTGCAATAGATCGGCTGATTTGGCCTATCATCAGTTGCAGTTAGTTATTTATAGAAAATAGTTCGGTATTTGAAGACGATTTAGCTTTAGAATTTACAAAATTATTAAAACTGTTTGGATCCTGAGCAATGAAGCCGGCAGCGACATAATAAGTGTTGTAAAGTTGAGATTTACAGTATAAATTGGATTTAGCAGTAGAATAGCGCAAAAAATCAACTATTCCCTGTACGTTTGTATCTTTTAAAATACGCGATTTTATATTTTTTAAGCCCGCTAACTCTCTAGTAAACCATAAAGGCTTTTTAGACCTACCAGGTTGTCTACGAGGAACGGATTGTTCAAAAAAGCTATTTAAGGCGTTATAAAAAAGAGACAAAGCAATTTCTAAGTTATTGCTGGCAAAAAAGTTAGACCAGTCATGATTTATAATAAGATTATTTAATTTATTAAGTCGGGCCTTTCTAAACAAACGAGGTTAGGCGCTGCTGTAGGCGACGGTTTGCTCAAAGCGGTAGCTCTATAAGTAATTCTAAAGCGGGGTGAAATACATCTTCGGGAAGCACAATCGGATCTATTCTGCTAACTGCGCTAGCTGAATGATCCGATACAAATATAAGAGCAAGAAATCGGTTGTTACAATTAGGAACATTATTTATTTCATAAAGTGAAAGATCCAGTAAATTATTTATGAACTCGTTGGAGCTAGTAGGAACTACCAAGTTATCCATAGTGGACCAAGATATTTCTGGAAAATTAAAGTCTCCTAATACACATAAATAATCCTTTTCAGATAGCTTAGAGGATATTAATTGTATATTAGATAGGTGTTCATTATAAATTGTAACATCCGATTGAGGTGGAATATAGGAGCAGGTTATATAGAAGGAAATTTGACAAACAGTCACTTTAACTGCAACAAATTCAATATTAGATAAAGAACAAATTAATTCCGATAAAAGTTCGGCTTCAACGGCAATTAATACGTCACCACCACGTGACAGACGGTCACATCTATAAGTGGTATATTTATTTGTGAAAAATTGTTGAACTAGAAATTTCAGGCTTTAACCAGGTTTCAGTGAAGGCAAGAATATGATCAAAAGAAGTACTATCTATATATAGTTTAGCTAATTTTACTTAATGCCTCTAACATTTTGATACGCTAAAACATGAGAAGTTAGTTTTTTATCATTGTAGTTAGTAGGTTGAACTGTAAGAAAATTTAATTTTACAGTTGTCTGCTTTTAGTTTAAATGTAAATTCTTAACAAGCAGTTTGTGGCAGAAAGAACACAACAAATGTGTGAATAATTCTGTTGGCCATTCAATTTAAATGGATATCTCTCTAGATATATTTTAAATTTAATTTTTCTACATGATTATAGATTAGGAATCTTTGATTGAATGTAAGCAATTACATCTTCAGCCAAAGTATCCGGGTGAAGCCTAGAAACAAAAACTTGTTTCCGTAAAGGGACAGCTAATAAGGGCTTAGGAGCAGGGCGCGGAGTATGGAAAATATTTGACTGTAGGAAACGTATCACAAGTAACTAAACTCCAAAGCTGATGGTGCAAAGGAGACCAGCACTTGATTCTTTTGAAATATCTGTAATTGAATATCGTAAATTGAGAATTAGAAACGAATCTGTATAAGCCGAAGTATCGCTAAACTGCTAGTAGTGCATATGGTCAAAGTGCATGTCGTAAAAATCTGTATATTGAATATCAACTATCTACAACATAATGTAATAGGGTAGGGCAGAAATCTTTTCGCTCGACTTACAGATATTGCTTAAAATTGAATTGGATAACACAAATACTATGTGCATTATAATCGTGCTGAGCTAGCTCTAAAATAGTTCGTAAATAATTCACAGCAGGCGGGTCCATCAGATTTGCGCTTATTATAGAGTACTAAGCGCCAGCTATGTTACAATTTTAGCATTATTGCCGTTAACAGCGGTATGGCATTTGTCAAATGGCATTAAGCATTTTAATGACTGCGTCGTCCTTTGGGCAGTCAAACATGCTGTATGTGTGTCGTAGAAACGCCCAACCGCATAAGTAGCTATAATTTTGCTAATTTCAGCAAACACATACACATACACATACACATACACATACAGAGGAAAGATAAAGCTGAGGCATGTTAGTGTGTGCGTGAGCGTGAGCGTGAGCTCAGCGGTTGATGTGGGTTTAGAGGCACCCCATAAAGACAAACTTAAGCATTTTAATGTGCTTGTAAGTCAGTAAACACTAAAAGACAACGCAAACAGAGCCGAACACAACACAACACAGCACCCAGAACCCAGCACCGAGCACAGCACAGCGCCACATGCTACGACCTTTTATCTATCTACATACATATATACATAACTATGTGTGTGTGAGATTGTGTGTGGTTGCTCCCACAGTGGTCTTTAGCATGTCATACTGTGCGTATTATTAATTAAAATCATAATTAGTGCTAGGCATATGAAAACATTCTATTTTAAGTTTAATAGCCAGCCAAGGCTCTTGACATATTTACAATTTACAATTACAACAGACGCTGCTAGAGCACACAGGAAGCGTTAAATTCAATTAAAGTCCAAATCGCTCGCTTTTCACTGCTTAAGCAAGTCAGTTGCAATTCAGAGAATTTCAATTCAAAGTCGAAATACGTGGAAATGAGTTAAGCGAATAGCGATTACTGAAGAGTTAGTAATCAAGGCCCCCATTCTTTCCCATACAGCGATTAGCTTTCAGAGCCGCGGGTGTGCCCCGCATGCAGCGGTGAAATGACAAAAGCAACGTGTAGCTTAGCAACAAGTAACCACATTTTAAGCTGGCAACGTAACAGATTCAAAAGTAATGCCACTGCATGCTGCTAAAGTTTTGTGGCATGGCAACAATGCTTACGGCCAGTTAAACAGTTTGACTTTACCCGCACACGCTTGGCTTAATAATTCTAAGCGTATGTGCCATGCTTGGCTAGCAAGTATGTATAGCAAATAACGGCAGACAACACAGCAAAATAAACACAAAAATAAAATGTATAAAAGAAAGAACAAAAAAAAGTTTTACAATTGTTGAAAAGCAGCAGCTGGCGGATCTAAATGCGGGCACTTGTGACCTCTGTGATTTTTAGAGCTGCAGTGTTTACTTCCTGACCGCGAGGCAAACACACGCACACACACACACACACACACACATAATTATGCTCTGCGCGTACAGTTGTGCTCATTAGTGTTGATTTTTGCAGAAAGCAAATTATAATTATAAATCCTACTCATTTAAATTTACAAATAATTTCGAAATCCTAAAAACTATATACGCTTAACATCAAATTTTTTACTGAGATAGCTTTTGGGATTATTGCAATTTCATTAATTAAAAAACAAGGCCAAGCTCCCATATTTCTATGCAACTAAACATTTTAATCTTTTAGAATAATTCATTGATGTTATGAATATAATATTCCTAGAATGTGGAAATATTTTAAATATTGCCAACTTTTAAAAGCTATTATAGCTATTTTTAGTAGTCAGAATGTCGATATTAAATAGATCGAAAAATAAATTAAAGGCTTATAATTTCTCATTATTTATGCGACTGCAAGGCTTTAAACGATATTTTTTAAGTAAATCTTATTTCTGCGAGAACGTATTACGGGTAATTATCATATTTTGTGCTTTTTTTTGTTGCATGAGAATGGAAAAAATATTGGATATGCCTACACTTCGAAACGTTCTTTGGAATTTTTCTTTTCTTGTTCTGAAAAGAAAAAGATGAAAGAAACGATAAAAGAGATTGGATTAAAGTTAAGTCAAATTTTGATATCTTTGATACACTCTACGTAGAGTATAGTAGTAGTTAAATTCTCTTGTCTTGCTGATGTCTTCATTATATCATATATACCTTATGAAGTCTGCCACACCTCCTTCTCCATGCTGCATAACTTTATGATAAACTTTCCATTTCTTATATAAATGTCAAATGATCTGAACTATTAAAGTTGCCCAAAAATAAAACACATTTTACGGTAAAAAACAAAAACTGATATAGCAACACTGATGAGAGGCTAACAAATATTTTGTATATGGGGTTGCAAGCGGCAATATATAAAATAAATATGTATAGCAATGTTTAGAATTTGCTGACAAAGTACGATTGGCGGGCAGGGGGAGAAAGATTCAATTGAAGCTCAGTTGTAGTAGAATTTGAAAGCGCATTTAGCCATTCCTAGTTGTGGATGAAACATGACAAGTCTAGACAGCTTGCAACATAGTACAACAAGCTGCTGTAGCAACAAATCGATTGCCTTGTCATATGTTCCTCGTCTTCTTTTGCTGTTTGTTGCCTGAGCTCAAGCATTTACAGAGGCGTTGACCTGCATTGCTTTGGGCAATGGCGACAAGTTGACTGTCCAAATTATTGTCCTCGTCTGTCTGTGTGTGTGTGATTATCATGTGCCTCGGTTGCATCTGGGTTTTGTTGTTAATTGCCAGGGAAGAGTTTAAAGCAGGCTCTGTTGCAACGTTAATGCCATACGCTCGACCTGAGTACGGCGAGCACTGTCACTGTTGCTAATTGGCACGCCAACTGGGTTCAACCCACAAACAGTGGCATGTGGCAGATGGCACCCAGCTGCATTGCTTGCATTCTTTTGTCGACGTCGTCTGTCTTTAATTAACAGTGCATGACAGCAATTAATTCGTCAAACAATCAATTAAACCAACAGCAACAACAATTAGCGGACAATCAAATATTGCTATAAAATATTTAACTCATTGCCCTGTTGGTTGCAAGAATAAAGCTCGCAGTGCACTGCAGTGCCAAGTTTACCGTTATAGGCATCAAATCAAATGTGCCATTAGCCAAATGTCAAATGTTCTTTTGGGCGCAGTTTACAGTTTTGTAGCAGTCAGCGCCTGTCAGCGGCGATAATGGCAATGAGGCTGTCAGGCTGGCAGACAGCAAATTAAATATTTACAGCAGTCAGTGAGTGAGAGCGAGCACGAGGCGCTGTTGGTCATAATCATGCACCCCTTTCTCTCTGTCTCTCTCTCTCTCTCTCTCTCTCTCTCCTTCCCTTCGCTCGGATGGTTGGCTGTTGTTAAAGCAGTTGCTAAATTTCAGTAAAGGCAAAACGACGTTGAAGTCCTAATTGGTGTTTACGTGCGGCCCTAGCCACTCCTCGCCTACAATCTGTGGCAGTGCATAGCGTTATAAGCAACCCGTGAATGTAAATAATGCATTTAGAGTCGGTTTGTCTGCTACCTCCAAAGCAGACAATGTTAACAAAGTGTCCATTGGCACACTCGCTTTATGTGCGCCAAGTCTCTATACCCAAAGACGTCCACGCTCCAACATACTAGGCCAATCACACATGCACACCACACACACAACACACACAGACGACATCATCAACACACCACAACAACACACCAATTTCACCACACACACACTAGACACACACACACAACAACACACACACACACCACACAGATCACACGACGACACACGAACCCATCACAACAAGTACACACCACCACACATAGCAACACACCCACATTAACCACACACACACACACACACACACACAGATAAACACAAATATGCATGTGTGTGTTATTGTGTATGGGGCTTTGCATTGCAGTCTGTTTGTGCAACAGACTGTGCACCAACTGATGCATAAAAGAGTGCACCTAAAACCACACACCTCGCTCTTTGTGGTGTGGACCTGTGTGTGTGCGAGTACTACACTGCAAAAAACCCAATGATAATAGCTCCGTTAGTTGTAAGCTTAAGTGATAGACAAAGTATTGTATCTAATGCCATAGAGCACTTGAGCAGAGTATAAAGTATTCATAGTTTTGATTAAATACTTAATATCCAGTGGGAAGTGTTAGTTGTTATGTTGTCATGTTAGTTTATCAAATTATTGAATTTGAACTATTTTATGCAACTCTTTTAGTTGTTATGTGTAATACCCGAGCGCATATTTTTTTATCACGAACTGGAGGAAAAGTTCTTTTTTTACAAATCTAAGATCCTTTCTGCTTAAGAGTTAACAAATTAAGTTTAAGATTCTACGGATTTTTCATATCTTTTGGATACATTTAAGCTAACCTTTTTTTTTTTTACATAAGTTGCACTTGAATTGTTGTTCATTTGTTTTCAGTTTTTGCTTTGTGTAGTGGCATAAAAAAGATAAATAAGCTTTGGGTGGCGACTAGCAGCGGCAGCGAAATTACAAAACTTATAGCTATATATATATATATATATATATATGTATATGACTATATATAGTATTACGCTGACGTTAGTAAAGCATTTATACAAATAGTAAGCAATGTTACAATTGTTGGGCTAGGTGGTTGCTTTGGTTGGAAAGAGAGCGAGCGAGAGTGAGAGTGAGAGACCCGCTGGGTAAAATGCTAATCACAGTGGAGCAGCAATTATAAGCAGACTGAATATTAAAACGCGCTTAATGCAGTATTCATTATTTCAGTTAATTTTTAATTAAATGCTAATTGTAATTGTATGTATTTTACCATTTACTCTGCGCTTGCCCTCTATTTAGCACACTTATACTTAGACTGACTCGAAGCTTATAAATATGCAAGCTAAATAAAAAGTTGAGTGTAGAGGGCAGAAGTTAATTGTGTGTGAGTGACTGGGTATTTCAAAATGCATTAAAGCCTGTGGATATTAATTGAGCACGAGCATTGATTAGATTAAAGTCAGACAAGTCAGAGGCAACTTCATTCGAGATTCTTACTCTGACTTATTCTATACTTAAGTAAGCACTATATGAACAATTATGAAAGGTAGACGCATTGAGCTTGTTATTTATTATTATTTTATTTAGCTGTTTCCACTAATACTTTCATTGGAATTTCTTTCAAGCTTAGAGTTATCGATAACAGTGTTGAACATACTGCTGAGGATACATATCGCTCAACGCTTTGAGCTATGCATAAATATGTTATAAGTGAACTGCTTGCCATTACCCAGTTTATGGACTTCATAGACATTGAGCCTATTCAATTGAAGTTTTGTCAAAGGCAACTTGAGAGTAAAGTAACAACGACTCTGCTCCTGAGGCAAAGAAATTCTATGAAAATAAAATGGGCTAAAGAGAAAAAAAAAGAAAGAAAACAACATTTTTGGGCTTCAACTTCAAGCGTTGCTTGCGGTGAGTTGGCAACTTTGACTTGTTGCAACAACAACAATAACAAAAGGCACAACTTTATAAACAGCAATTTGAAGTCAGTTACCGCAGCTGGCTGCCACATGCTAAGCAAAAGGCACGCTTGCCACAAAAAAGAAGGAGAAAAACACAAGCACACACACACATATATATACATATACAGTTGCATAAGCTTAGCTTAGCAATGCTGCAATCCTTCAATTCAAGCATTCAATCACCGATCATAACAAAGACGAAATTGAGCGTAGATTTCTCTTTCACTTTGTCTTTTTTATTATTCTTTTTTATTATTGCATCATGCGCGTACTGGGGAGACTGTTAGGGTGGAGTAGTTGCATTTTGATTGCACTGCGGATTGGCCGTGGTAAAAATTTGTTGCAATATTCGCAATTTGAATTGGAAATTTGCTTTCGGGCGTTTCATGTTTGCGCTAGAGCTACATTGCCACAGTATGCATGTGTGTGCATGCGACTGCATATATCAAGATAAACGACATTTAACGCATTTGCCAAACGCTTTGCCTGCCACACAAGGCGCAAGTGCTTGTGGTAGGAGTGTTTGAAAAGAAAGCATTGTTTACCACACTTCAATTAATATTTTCAGTGGCAGAATTCATTTTTAGGAGCTTGGTAGTTGGTAGGCCACAAATATTTGAGAGCTCAAGTTGTTTTCGCTTTATCAAGTGAATTGCAATTGAGCTGAAACATGCGGCCCAGCTGCAGCAATTGTGGCTACATAACTCATACGCCGCGTGCGACAGTCCCATCTATTGTGCTGCGAGGGTCAGCAGGTGCAGCCGCCGTTAGTCCATTTGCTCTACACACTTTCCTCCACTCGTTATCTGCTTTGTTCCATTGCCATGCTGTATGCTTGCCACAACGGCCACATAAACAGGCAGTTGCCTTTGACAGGTGCAGGCAACACCCTTAGCTCAGCATAAATCACGTCGCGTATTAAAACTTTCACTCGTAGCTTCAGTTCATGGCAGGGAGCCAAGCAATAATTGCTGAATCAATTTTGCATTAAGCAAAGTGTTGAAGCTCATAATTTATTTATGCATTACTGTTTTAAATTTTGATTTATCACCCATGAAAATTGTATTTATTTTGTTTATTTTTTGGTTGGTTAATAACATTATCAGTGTCATTGGGCTAACTTTATATATTTTGTTGTGTCAGAGCGCAAAAACTTTTATTCGTGTGTAAAACTGTATAAAACTTTTCCAATTTGTCCTTTGTGCATGTCTTTCGAGTGTAACGAGCAGTAACAATAACAGCAACAACATTTGGCAACGACCAAAAAGAAAAAAATGTAAACAAAAAATATATAAATACTTTTCGCCTGCATATTTATGGCGCTGAGTGTAAGCTTGAAAAAAAATACACGTACCACACGCACACACAACAATAAAAAGTTGCCTTTCACGCGTGAGCAACTGCAACGCAAAATAGAAATAAAACAAGAACAACGTCGACGTCGAGAACGACGACGACAGGAACAAGAGCAACCGCAAAAAGTAGGGAAAAGAAAAAAACAGTGAAAATTGCGAGAAAATGATGCAGAAATGGCAACGTGTGCCACAAATAAAACTGCCCCAAACGACGTAAGAGAGGGCAAAAAGACAGAGAGAGAGAGAGAGAGAGAGGGAGAGAGAGAGAACGCAAATAGAGCTTAAAAAACCAAACAAACAAAAAGTTATAACAACTGGCTCTTGCTGAAAGACAGCGACAACACGATCGGTATGTTGAGAAGGTAGGAAGGGGTCGGGGGGGGGGTGAAAGAGAATTCCGAGGGTCGGCTCAACAGCGGAGATTGCAATGGCCAAAAACAGCAAACAGAAAGAAAGAAGTAAAAAATAATAATAATATGAAAGTAAACTGCGGACATTGTCGTTTACTGCAGTTGCGTACAATGCGGCGTATAAGCAACATTTGCTTTGACATTATTTATATTTATATAATGCAAGAGGTCATTGCCCCAGGAGACCAAAGGCAGCACACAAAAATTAAGCCGCATTGCACGCACACTTGACTAGACAAAAGCCAAGGCAAATAAACAAAATTAAAAGACAACAAATACCGAACACAACAGCTGAACAAATTATATTAATTTAATATTTAAAGCTTAGTTTAATTTAGTTGAATCGTTTCATAATTTTTATATTAATACACGTGAGTTAAAGTTAATTTGTTTCTGCGCAGTGTAGTGCTTACAACGCGCACGGCCATAAAGATAACAGCATGTGGTTGCTGCCACACACACAGGCCACAAAAAATATCAACACGAAGAGCTATAGCTAGGCATAAGCACGTTGGTGTTGATGTTGCTAATAATTTAACAGTGCCCACAATACCTCTGAGCCTCGCGCACAACTCAGGTATTTCATGTGCATGCCAAATCAGGGAGCGCATAAATCACAGCAAGGAAGCGACTCGTCGCTTTCAAGCAAACAAAAAAAAATTGCATGTAAATCGCTGAAAAGTATGCTACATAAAATTACACTCAAGTGAAATTGAAATCTAAAGCAAAAATGGTATTCAACATTGGCCAGTACACTTGCCAGCCAGCCTTGATTGCAACATCTTCAGCTGCAGCTGCCAACTATGCGGATTAGGGGTGCACGTATGTATGTATGTATGTACTTAAAATCTATGCCATAGCTAGAGCACGTATACATCGTATTCCCCAACAGTACCTAGACAGTATCGTTTCGTTACGTAGGCATATTTGCGGCGCTTAAAACGAGCTAAATATTGTTTAATAATATAATATAGTAAATAAAGTAAATAACAGTGTGGCAGAGCTACCAATTTTTGGTAAGTATTCTTTTTTTTTATTTTGTTTTTAATATTTTCTCTTTATTTCTTCCTTGCGAATCGAAAAAAAAAAGAAATTTGAAAAGACCACGTATGCCCCATCGGATTTGCTTTAAATTCAGCACATACAAGCCGGAATTTTTGAACGATCGAATAAATATGAAAATATAAATAACGCTACAGCGTTCTGTTTTGTGTGCATGCGTTTGTTAGAGCGTGCGTGTTTGCTATGATGTCCTAGTCTAAAAATTGGCGCGTTTCTGTCTTAAATTTAGATTCTTCACATGGCTACTTTGATTTTTACTAGCACAGTCAGACAAATTGAAACCGATGGGGAACATTTGCTTGAGTGAGTTTTGCTCAGCAGTGAAGTCTAGTAAATCTTCATTAATTGCAGCCACACAAATCAATTTGAGTAGCAACCCTGCCACACTTCAACTTGCAACGAAAAGAGAAAAAAAATATTTGGTTTTTCCATTTGATTTGCTTCCTTTTTGCGTATGGCAAGTTGAAGGCTGCGAGGCTGCTGTGAAATCCTCAAATAAATGACTGGGCTTTCAAGCATACTGGCTACAGCATATGAATGCGCCTAGTGCGGTATGCCCCAGCTAGCTGATTTATGCACATTAGCTGCAGGCAGAGACAGCTGCTTGCATTCTGTAATGCGGGCAGAGCTAAAATAATGCCACACATTAGTGACAGCAATAACAACTGCCAGTCCAAGCGAAACTTCAAGTTGAGGTACTTAGTTTGGTCATGTTGCATGCATTTTTGATGCCCGTCGACAAACATTTAGAGTTGTGTGTTGTCTGCCATTTGTTGTTTTGCCTAATGTCGCAGAGATAATAAAATGAGGCTTGGTCAAGAGCTCTGAATAAATTGCAATTTAGAAATTCAATCAACATTTTGGAAACAAGCCGAAAGTTCTGTTAGCCCAAATCAACTGCAAAGGATTGTCTCCACACAAGACAGACAAGCGGATGCGGAAGTCGTTTGATTGTTTTTGTCTTTCTGTGCAGCCGCAAGCTCAAGCTTTTATTGCTGTTCCTATTTTGGATTGGCTCTTTTTTTTGTGGACAGCATAAAATGATTCATAATTTCACTAGCGAAAATATGAAGCGAAGCTGTCGAAGAACTCCAAACGGCAAAAAACACTTAACAAGTTTATGAAGCAGCTGCTGCCCACAGACAGTGCGCACGCAAGAGAGAGAGAGAGAGAGAGAGAGAGAGAGAGAGAGAGAGAGAGAGAGAGAGAGAGATAGAGAGAGGGGGCCTGAAAACAATGTACGCGAACGTAGCAACATGAGCTCATAAATAACTCAATGCGCGACTTTAGCGTTTCTGACGTAAATTTTAATGTCGCAACTTGCAACGTAAAGCGAAGCGAAACGTAACGTAACGCACTACTCGAAGACATTGACACCGAAAAGGACAGGGACACGACGGCAAAAAGAGAAAACAAGGCATTGTCAAGACAGTCAGAGCTTGAAGTGGAGTGGACTGGATTGAGTTTGGGCTTTGGTTGGCTGGACTGACCAAGTTGTTAAATCCAAGCGACAAAAAAGGGGAAACAAAAAGAAAAAAGCAATGAGCCTTAACTCGAACAGCCGCCATTTGCGGTAGTCACCCCGCCGTATTCTGCATAAACTCAGCAAGCACTTACACAATCCGCATTTATCGCTGCAAAGGCATTAAAGTAAAAAATACAGAAAATACAGACACACATATATATATATATATATATATATGAAAATATATACAGATGGTGAAATCTGGCAACGCCTCAAATTTTTATGGCTTACACTGTCACAGTTCGCAAACGGTGCTCAATCAATTCGTTAATAGAACAAGCGCAACAAGGATAACAACAACTGCAGTCAGATACACAGTCAAAAAAATATTCAGTCTATTGCGACACTTCTCTTTAAATTTGATTTCTATTTTGTTTTGAATAAGCCGTAACTATATAGTAGTTAAATACATTTTTGACTATTTGACAATTGGCCCAAGATATATATTAGCTGTAAATTAGCCCCATAATGCGTGCTAAGGTCGATCCAAGATAATTTTTCGTTTTCAAGATGAGAATTATGTAGATACACATACTGCCTCGTGAAAATCAAACCTAGACTAGCACACAGCTGCTCGTGGCACTAATCCTAATTAGCAATAACCGTGCATAAATTTCGTATTTATGATACAAAAAATCATTAGTGCGATTCAAGCGCGTAAAAAGAAATTCTAATAAAAAACTTCAATAATGCTTTCGAACACGCTTAAC